>NC_090936.1:1245971310-1246143810 GCF_040938575.1 Ambystoma mexicanum
GGAGTGTGGTTCGTGCTTGGGACCTCCTCTACACAAGCTATTGAGTCTCTCACAGAAGCCATTCGCTTGCGGGTGATAAGCCGAAGAGAACTTGTGCGTTATGCTCAGCAACAGGCTTATTTGCTCGAAGACTTAATTTACAAAATGGGGGCCATTATCTGATCTTAATACTTCACATATTCGCCATCTAGGAAACACTTCTCATACTAAAAATGTGACTGTGCAGGTGGAATCTGGATGTGTACAAGGACCAGTTTCAATCCACCTTGAAAAGGGACATACCACCACTATCATATATCTGTATCCATTACTGATCTGCAGCATATAGACATAGGGCCTCATTACGACCCTGGCGCTAAGTGAAAAGCGATGGCGGTAAATGGTTACCGCCATCGTTTTCCGCCAGGTCCGATCATGACCCGTGACCGTTAACTACGATGCCATTAGCGGCATCGTAGTTAACGCTGCCGCTAACTGCGCTAAGGGTGCGCGCACGCGACCGGCCACACCGTACTTAGCGCCATGGCGGAAAGGTACGCAAATGCCGACCCAAGCGGACATGCACCTAACGCCATCACCCAGCCCGTTAAGTACCTTACCACCATGGTGCTAATTACGCCACCGCGAACCAACCGTAAAGGGCCATGTAAAGTGAATGCAGCTGCCACAGGTGCACAGAAACAGCACAGGTGAAGGCAATACAGACTCAGGAAGTACAAAAAGAGCACACCCCACCCCTTCCCACACCCAGTCACACTCCACAATGATACCAATACGACTAGCAATGTTGGGGCTGGAGGACCTGGTAGCAATGCATGTGCTACAACAGCAACAACAACAACAGGCAGCACAGAGGAGACGAAGGAGGAGAAGGAGGGCAAGGCAGGCCCAGCAAGCCCCACCAGCACAGCCAGTCCCACCACGCAGGCAGCCCCCAATCCCACGCATCAGAGCCAATCCATACAACCTCACTGCTGAGCAGATCCACACCCTGTACCGTTTGGACCGGGACACCATCACCGCCATCGTAGACATGATACACAACGACATCGTCAGCATGATAGACACTCCAACCGCCATCCCCCCCCTACTGAAGGTAGTGTCTGTACTCCACTTCCTGGCCACAGGCACCTACCAGCACACAGTGGGGCACTTGCATGGCATTTCACAACCATTATTCGCACGAACACTCATCCAAGTGCTCGATGCCCTCCTCAAGCACACAGACGACCACATCTCATTACCACGGACTGGCCAGGACATTGCAAACACCAAAGTGGGTTTCCATGCACTAGCCGGCATACCCGGTTGCATTGGTGCCATCGACTGCACCCATGTGGAATTGGTGGTTCCACGTGCCATGGAGGCACCGTACGGCAACCGGAAACAGTTCCACTCAATCAACGTGCAAATGGTCTGTGACTCCAACAAGATCATCACACATTGTTGTGCCCGATTCCCCGGATCAACCCATGATTCTATGGTCCTGAGGAACTCCACAATACCACGCTACATGGAGTGACATGCAGGGCCAAGATCCTGGCTACTCGGTGAGTCCAATGTCATGGAAGTGGGCAGGTGAATGACGTACCGATGCATACTCCACCTGGCAGAAAGGGGGGGGGATGATGCATGCTCCACCTGGCTGAAATCGGGGGGGAATGATGCATACTCCACCTGGCTGAAAGGGGGGGGATGATGCATACTCCACCTGGCTGAAGGGGGGGGGGGATGATGCATACTCCACCTGGCTGAAATCGGGGGGAATGATGCATACTCCACCTGGCTGAAAGGGGGGGTGATGCATACTCCACCTGGCTGAAATCGGGGGGGAATGATGCATACTCCACCTGGCTGAAAGGGGGGGGGGTGATGCATACTCCACCTGGCTGAAACGGGGGGGTGATGCATACTCCACCTGGCTGAAAGGGGGGGGTGATGCATACTCCACCTGGCTGAAATCGGGGGGGAATGATGCATACTCCACCTGGCTGAAAGGGGGGGTGATGCATACTCCACCTGGCTGCGAGTAACACAGAGAACGGAGACAGAGGATGGGCACTCACAATGCACTCAACCCCTCTGCATACATTGGGTGATGGCATGCAAAACAGGCCATGGGAGCCATGAGCATATACTGGTTGCATTGTGTGAATCAATTAGTGCATGTAGAAGTGAGCCAAAGTAACAGTTGGATGCAAGCCATGTTGGCACATCATGTTCTTGATCAGACGACATGACTGACACATACATTCTCGCCTACATACAGGTGATGCAGGCTATCCCCTGAAGAGGTGGCTCCTTACACCAGTCCGTAACCTGCAAAACCAGCACGAGGAGGACTTCAACCGTGCACATACACGTACTCGTGTGGTCATAGAGCAGACATTCGGCCTATTGAAGGCACGGTTCCGAAGCCTCAGCAGGTCTGGTGGGGCACTCCTGTACCACCATGAGAAGGTGGCAAAGATCGTCATGGCATGTGTCATGCTACACAATATGTGCGTCAGACGGAATGTGCCCCTGCCCCCTGACGCAGAACTGCAACCACCTGACGATGAGGATGAGGAGGGTGCAGATGGGGCGGCACCCCATGGAGGAGGCGACGCACAGGAGGGGCGTGCAATGTGCCTAAGTATCATCGACCACTGCTTCTAGCACACACGGCTGGTGTGAATCACATGGAGACTGCACTTGGGGCACTGTGTGTCTCTGGGACATGCACACTGTGGACTGTACACCAATAAAGCACACATACGCAATGAAAATGTCCACACATTTCATTTTGGGAAAGAAAAAAGTGTATTTAAACTATGAAACGTCGTGACACACCCCCTCCCCCCTGCACACCCCAACACACCCCCTCCCCCATCTCCCCTGCACACCCCAACACACCCCCTCCCCCCTCCCTCCTGCACACCCCAACACACCCACTCCCCCCTCCCCCCTGCACACCCCAACACACCCCCTCCCCCCTCCCCCCTGCACACCCCAACACACCCCAAGTAGGTGTCAACAGATGCCTGTGACAGTGGGCACAGGCTGTTACAAGCCCCCGATCCCGGCGCCCGGGGCATCCATGGCTGTGGAGCACAGGTTACGTCCGGAATGTCAGACGGGGCTGCTCTGTGCAGAACTGGCAGTGGAGGATGTCCCTGCCTGCCCCCGTGCATGCCCGTCTTGTAGGGTGTGGGTGAGCTCAGTGAGCGCACGACGCAAGCCGGCAAGTTCAGCACAGATGTCCCTGGACATGGCCTGCATGGCATCCCTCAGGGTGGCAGTGCTCTGCGCAACTTCGGCCCTTAGGGTCTCCGTGGCCTTTTCAATGGTTGCCCTAGCCCCCACACATTCCGCGGCATGCTCAGCCAGCATCGTGGACAGTTGTTGCTGCCGTTCTGTGATGTCCTCGAGGGACTGCTGCCCCTGCTGGCCCATGGCCAGTGCTGGTGGTGTGTTGGAGGGGCTGCTCCCCTCCTGTGGACTGAGGACTGGGCATGGGGTAGAAGGCCACTCCTCTACCTCTGTGTGCCCCTGTGTGTGATCCTCATGGGGGCTGGCGTCTGACAAACAGGGGGAATGTAGTAGGTCAGTGGGGCTTCGGACTTCGTGCTCCTCAATGTCTGAGTCTGAACATGCAGCTATTGCAGCTCTCTCACCCATGTTGCTGCTGGCCGCTGACCCGGTGCCTTCTGTGGCAGGCAATTTTGGTAGAGGTGGAGCAGCTGCTGCTGGCCTGCTGACTACAGGGGTGCTTGCCGGTGGGACGTCCGGTATGCTTGCAGTGGGTCCTGCTTGTTGTGGGGTCTGCCTCACTGCAGCTGAGGTCGAGGGTGCGGGGACGGTATAATTGGCCTTCTTGGCTCTCTTCGTCGCAGGGGTGTCCTGGTCCTCGGGGTGTGAATCTGTGCCTGTGGTGGAGCAAAGGAGGGAGGGCGTTATTGATGGGTCTGCGGACTTTGGAATGACAATGATAGACATTATTCTGGTCAGTAGATGAGGCAGATTTCAGGCAGGGCCATGCAGGTTGTCTCCTTTTAGTGTGGAATGTGGATGCAGGTATGCGGGTGCCAGCAGTGTATACAGGGTGGTGCTAGCATGTGGCTATGGGCAGTGTGGAAATGTGTTGCATTTACACTCTAGGGCAACCTTGTGCTACACATGAATGGACTGCAGTGACTATGGCATGTCTTGTTTGAGGCACCTACCTTCATCGCCTGATGACGGAGCTCCCCTTTCCATCCCTCCGACGCCTTCAATGGCTTCCATGCCAATCGTGGTTGCACAAATCTCCTCCCACGGTTGGAGTTTTAGTGGGGATTCCGACCCTCCACCGGTACCCATTGCAAGGTTGCGCTTCGCAGAGATGACCACTCTGACCCGTATGTGGAGGTCGTCCCAGCGCTTCCTGCACTGCTGTGGGGTTCGGGGTACGGTCCCCACCGCGCTGACACGCTCGGCCACCAGGGCCCAGATGGCCTTCTTTTTCCCTATCGCTGTCCTGGTCATTTCAGGGGAGAAAACGACAGCTGCGTTGTCTTGCAGGGTCTCCGCAAGCATGCAGAGTTCCTCCCGGCTGAATCTTTCCTGGCGCTGGCGGTCACATGCCTTCTTAACAGCTTTAGGCATTTTTGGGTAGTTGGATGGGTGGGTGATTGCTTGGGACAGGTGTCAGGGTTGGACCTGGTGTTGTTCGGTAGGATGGCAATGGATTGTGTTTTTAAAGATGGCCGACGTGCTGTTTCCCGTTCCGGCGCGATGACGCTATTTCCGGTCCAGCTTTTTACGGCCACCGCAAATTACGGTGGCCGCTAATTACGGTGGCCGCTAATTACGGTGGCGGAAGTGCACCTTGCTCGCTTTACGATGCCGGTAGGGGCCTTTTCCGCCATGGCGTTAATTGCATTACCGCCATGGCGTAATGCTCGTGCGTGATGGGTCGTAATGTGGCGCCTTTACGCCATCGGCCCACGGCGTAAACGCTCATTACGCCATGGCGGTAATGACGGAAGATTACCGCCTGGGTCGTAATGAGGCCCATAGTCAATGTGTAAATGCTGAAAAGGACCATTAGGTAGCGGGATACCTCCTCTAACTATACGCAGCATGTGCCCAGCAGTAAACCTTTGACATACGATGCAGTTCGCTATGTAAAATGCAACGTGTTCTAAATGGTCCGGTACAAACCAGTCCTCCACAATAGCTTCTGTGAGGCTTTCTCTAGTGACATGCACCACCCTTAATAAGTCTACAGGCATCACCGGTTTACCAGTGCTTTCCTGTCGCCACAATGCTTCAGAAGGGGTTAAAGAACACCTCCTACATGTCCACAGATCTTTCTCATCCCGTGGTGCTTCCCCTTGAATTTCCATCAATTGAGTCTTAGACATATTGTTAAAACCATTATGACTTCTGAACATGCAACTTGTTTCGCTTCTTCGTCTGCGGCTCTATTTCCGCATTAGATAAAGTCTGCTCCTTTAGTGTGCGTTGTGCACTTAACGACTGCAATGGCTACTGGGTGCTTTAGTGCTCTAATAAGTCTGTCCAATAAGGTGGCATGTTGCACAGAGTGAATCTGCTCTGAGGTAGCCCCTCCGTTTCCAACGTGCTAGCCTTGCGTGTACTGTTGATGTCACATAAGCGGAGTCACTGTAAACTGTTACTTCCTGGACTGTGTTTTTCTCGAGCGTGACAATCAGCGCCACTAATTCTGCAGCCTGTGCTGAAAAGTGAGACTGTAGTCGTGCACTTATCAATACTTCAAACTCCCCATTGGCCCTGTGCTTTACCACAGCGGCACAAGTATATCTTTGCCCATCATTTTGATCAATTTTTGAAGAACCGTCAATAAAGAGAATTTTCCCAGCTGCCAAAGCATTTTTTTTTACCGTCTGGATCTCATCATAGAATTCCTCATAATTTGAGCAATCATGTGCATGCTCGCCTTCTGCCAGTGATTCTGCTACAAAAATGGCAGGGTTCACTATTCTACATCTCACTATTTTAATCGCTGTATTTGTTATGACCACATCATAGTCAGAAGCCCTTTGAGACGTCAAAGTACCCTCCGGTTTTTCCAAAATAGCAAACAAAGCATGTTCAACAAATAACGTCATGGGACACCCCATCACTATGCAGGCAGCTTTCTCAATGGCGAACGCTGTGGCTGCCAAAGATTGTTCGCAAGGAAAATGACCCCTCATTACTGGGTCCAGAATCCCACTGTAATATGCAAGAGGATTGTACCCCAACGTAGTTCTCTGCGTGAGTGCTGCTGTCATGACTGTAACATTTGTGTGTGAAAATAAGAAGAATTCCTCATCATAAATGGGAATCCCTAAAACAGGGGCTGTACAAATTGCTTTTTTCAACTCATCAAACCCTTCCTCCATTTCCTCAGTCCAGGCAATATTTTCCTGATTTGCCTGTGCCTTTTTCAGAGCTTGTAACAAGGGTCTTACATATGAACTATAATCGAATACCCATGCTCTAACATAGTTGCATAGTCCCAAAAACCTTTGCATATGCTTTATCGTGTGTGGCTTTGCTGTTTTCAAAATAGCTTCAGCCCTTTCAATATGTAACTTTCTTTCCTTCATGCAAGATTAACTGCCCTGTATTTAACACCTCTTCTTGGCAATACTGCAATTTCTCCTTATGCACTTTATATCCTTTTTCTGCTAAAATAATCTTTAGCTGATCCGAATCACGTCTGTACTCTACCTCTGATGTGCTGCAAATTAAAATGTCATCTACGTATTGCAACACAACACTTTGTAAATCAATATTGCTTAAGTCCATCTGCAGGACTATGTTGAAAATCAATGGGAACTCACAGTACCACTGGGGTAATCTTGTACTTTTTAACTTGGTCTGTCTGAAATAAATGACGTCAGATCTTGAGAATCATTATGCACCACAGTGAAATATCGCGCCTCAACAGGAATACTACATAAGAATCCCATGATTGTACTCAAACATTGCTAACCAATCCAAAATATCAAGTTTAGTCTCATAAATACCAATCATTTCCTTTGGCATACAGGGTCTCTCGGGGCTGGAAGACCTAGAAGATTCTGGGAGAGAAGCATTTTCCACAGACAGTTTCTTCATCTCTAGTTCATGATTCAGCTCCATTTCTCTGAGCCTTAACTCTTGATGTTTCATGTCAGTTTGTGCATCAATATGTTTCACTTCCAATTCAAGTCTCATTTTCTCAAGTGCAAAAAACTCAGGAGTAAGTGCAGGACCTGTGGGGGTCCCTGTGGACAGAGGTTGTGCTTTCTGAGCAGGCAAGGGAGTTGCAGGGTTTCCTTACAAGGACTCATCTACTTCTTCAAAAGTAACACTCTCAGAATCAGAAACATCAGTATCCACATTTGCTGGAGGGGTAGGCCCTTCTGACCTACTCCCCATGTGAAAACAAAGAAATTGATATGAGGCCGGGAAGCCCAAAGGAAACACACCAACACAGGTTACAAAGAACATACAAAGTGCTTTATTCAAAAGCTACAACAATTACCAAAAAGTCAATTGACAAACGGATAGCTATTCGGCTCTCAGAGTAACAGAACGAACTTCAACGAGAGTTCACTGCGTTAGTGTAAGAGACCGTACATTGGTAAACTCGTGCTTTTATACTTTTTATCCAGCTCTGGCCAACCCCCTCGCGGGTTAACCATTCTTAGGACCAGGCCTAGGGTTTGTTGTCAGGTCAATCCCATAATGTATGCAATTTGATCAGTTCCGCTGATACAGTTGTTCATTTACACATAGGTCAGGGATAGGACAAGGTCTCAGTTCGCGACCCCAACAAGTGGCCTGCGGGCATATTACTTATTCATGTGTGCGGAGGTCACAACGGCCAGAATCCCACTCGAAAGGTCATTCGGCCTCCATTTTGTTGTTCAGGGTGACTTCCACACTGCAAGAGTACCTAAAATGGCGGCTTAATCCAAGATGGCGATTTGCACAATACATTAAGGTCAAGACCTTGCCGCGGAATCTATGTACACAATGTTTTTAGACAACTTGGCGTAGGCCAACATACATTCAAACAATGCGATAGGAGGTACAATATTATTTCGATTTCCACAGACCCTCCTTTTGGCCTATGCCAAATGCTAAACATCATCCCTAATACTTTCGAAAATGACTCCATGTATTATCATCCATAGGTTCTGCATCATTGTCTGTAATGTCTATAGCCATAAGGTCGTTCATAAGAACCTCTTGTAACATGAATTCTTTAGATGCTGTATCTGGGGTATATATTTTATGCCCTATTGCGCTCACTGCTTGAGCACAACACCCCCCTATCATTCCACATATACTTGAAAGGCATTGAAAACAACAACAAAGGAATAACAGAATCCCTAAAATAACCAGAATGACGGAAAGCACCTTCCAACCCCAAGATCGCAGAGAATCCCAAAACCAAGTACTAAGATTCCAGTCTCCTACAGGGATATGGACTTCAGAACTGAGAGTATGCAAGTTCTGAATTGCTTTAAAAATTGTTGGTGAGGAGTCTGGTACGAAAACACAACAAGCGGACCCCACTAAGTTGCACACTCCACATCGTTCTGCCAAGATGACATCTAATGCCATCCGATTTTTAAGTGCTACCAATCTTATCGCCTTTTGCTCTAAGGTCATATTGTAGAGTATGTCCGTGGTCCGGTTGATCGTTCTCTCCAATACCCTTGCTAATCCCCTAATGTTCTCTGAGTTTGCTATTTGTCCCCAAAAGGGCACAACTGATTTAGCTATGTCCCCCAATACTTGCCCAGGGGTATCTCCATTGTTGTCTCACCGTGGGCGAGCCTTAGAAACCTCCAAGGTACTAGCTACAAATACCCCGGGTAACAATATTCCTAAATAACAGGTTCCCTGCCAATCCTTGGGCAACCAGGGAAATGCAAAACTACCACAAACAAAATAAACGGGCCCTCCTACATACAGAGGCCTGTCAAATTTCCCCATTTCCCCAGTCAAATTTACAATATTTTTACAAGTTTCAAAATCTCCCATTGGCCTAGTGCCATTTCTCTGTACACAGAAGGGAACCGAATCGGGACTATGATTTACAGAATAAGAAGGAGGTACAGCGTCCTTATTGCCTATCGGAGCCATTTTAAAGGAAATCAGAGTTTGAAAAGGAAGAGATAGTTTGTCAGACGGCCTAATAGAAGCAACGTTAGGTTTACTTCTATTTGCGAAAAGCGAGCATTCCAGGGGAGTCAATTCACGTTTCTCGAAATCATTTAAATTAGTTCCATCAAAGTTCCCTGAGATGCTATCATTCCATCGGCCAAAGAATAGTGCTCTAAGAGAGGCATAGCAAGAAGTCGTTAAAGGTAGAGGATGTATATGCCATCCCAGTCCCTTGTTCCCATGTTGCGGTAAGTGAGTACAAATCCAACAATTACTCTTATTAAAAATGGCATGAGTACCATTCATTACTATCATCAGAGTGTTATTATGATACTTCTGTCTATGTTGGGAGTCTCTAGGGGACAGAGTGTGAAGGTGTACAGAGGGAGTCAAAACAGTTGGTACGATCTTGGTCGGTAATAAAGGTTTCAAAGGATAGACTTCTTCGAAATACCAAAGTCCTACAGCAGCAGTTGCAAAAATAACAATAATCAAAATCAAAACACAACAGTACGTTTTCGGGGCCCAGGCACATTGTTCATTGTTTGATTTGGTCACCCCCTTATCTAAAAGTCCAGTGCGGGGAGCAGCGGTGAAGGTGGCAGGCATCGTAGTTCCTTGATCGACGGTCCCAATGTTTGTTGCTGGCGACACTACAGTCGCGTGATTTCTTAGTCCTTCCCAACCTTAGCCAGCAGAATCCCTTTTTGTTCAACAAAACAATTTTCCGATCACTTCCTTTTCCAGATGCACGACACTTGTGCCGTAGTTCTATTTCCGTGGTCGAAGGTTGTACCCGATGGTACCCAAATTTGTCTGGTCCAGAAGCAAAGTATCGTCACTTCCTGAGGGAAGCGACGTGTCGGTGGCGACGGAAGTCGCAGAGCTCGAAACAGTGTTTTCCGGAAGTGATTTTTCAAGAGAGTGTGGAGACGAGATGGACTGTTCCCCAAGCTCCTCAGGCTCAGAGACCTTCTCCGACGCACTCACAGCGCTGTTTGCTACTCCAAGATCAGAGACTGTAGCATCAGCGAGGAGTTCTGCTTCTTCTGTAGCGTGTGGCGTCGGGTGAGGAAGTTTCTTGACGTGCGTCGCGTGAATCCAGTTCTTCTTTCCAGCCACCCGCACTGCTGTCCTGGTGACCAATAATACCTGGTGGGGTCCCCGCCAGCGAGGCGCGAGACAGGAAGACCTCTCGTAGGCCTTCACGAGGACCCAACTTCCAGGCTGTATATCGTGTCCTGGGCCCGTGAACCGTACAGGTAAAGCTGAGTGCACCTGGTGGTAGATGAAATACACATTTTTAGTTAACTGGTTACAGTAGTCTACAAGCAATACATTCTCCACCTCCCTCAGGGCTTTAGGTTTCGGGAGACCCCAAATGTTAGCAGGCCTCCCCATCACTACCTCAAATGGAGAAAGCCCAGTTCTAGTCCGAGGTGTGGTACGCATAGCTAATAATACAATAGGCAAAGCATCTGGCCATTTCAGTTTGGTATCAGCACATGTTTTCGCAGGTTTATTCTTTAAAATACCGTTGTGTCTTTCTACCAACCCAGCACTTTGAGGATGCCTAGCTGAATGAAATCGTTTCTCAATACCTAGGGCTGTACATATTTGCAAAATTACTGCTGCGATAAAGTGAGGACCATTGTCCGACCAGATTATCCTCGGGAGCCCAAATCGAGGAAAGAATTCTTTTACCATAATCTTTGCAGTGGTCATGGCGGTAGCATCTTTAACGGGGAAAGCCTCGACCCATTTACTGAAGGCACAAATAATTACAAGAACATATTTCAGATTATTACATCGCT
Organism: Ambystoma mexicanum; assembly: GCF_040938575.1. Lineage (NCBI taxonomy): Eukaryota > Metazoa > Chordata > Amphibia > Caudata > Ambystomatidae > Ambystoma > Ambystoma mexicanum. The sequence goes on from NC_090936.1 coordinate 1,245,982,281, forward strand.
CCATTTCAATAAAATCAAAATGTATAACCTCAAAAGGGACAGAGGGGGGCCCGAGCCTTCCCCTTGGAGTCACTGTCCCCTTCCCCACATTGTGCTGTAGGCAGATCATGCAGTTCTGGACGTGACTCTTTGCAGTTTCCAGAATTTTGTCATTCACCCAAACCTGTTCTAACATTTTCGTGATCTGCTGGACACACACATGCGTAGGACCGTGTGCCATCGTAACCATCGCCAATACATAAGAATCAGGAAGCAACCATTTCCCTTCGGGTGTATCCACCCAACACCCTTCGTCATCCAGTTTCCCCATTCCTTCAGCCCACTTTCTAGATTCTTCCATCGTGGCATCAGTCTGAATATCTCGCACAGACCCAATACCTTCATCCATTATGCAAACGTCTCTCATTTCCCTCGAGGTATACATGTCCGTGCTAAGGTCTGTGGCCGTTTGTCTGGCTATCAAATCCGCAAAAGCGTTCCCTCTGCCCACATCATCTATGACCTTGCGATGTGCTGCACATTTCATGATCGCTAACCGTTTAGGGAGTGAGAGAGCCGAAAGTAATTGCACTATCAAAGGGCCATGCTGAATCTTGGTCCCATGTGAGGTCAGGAACCCTCTTTCCGACCAAAGTTTTCCGAAGTTGTGAGCCACCCCAAATGCGTACTGGCTATCGGTATATATATTTACTCTTCGCCCTTGGGAAAGTTCACAAGCTCGGGTCAACGCTATAATCTCTGCGGCCTGCGTGGAGTTATGCGAAATTCTCTTAGTTTCAACAATTTTGCTCAATGTAGTAACTGCATAAGCAGCTGTAGATGTACCATTCGAAAGTTTGAAGCAGGAGCCATCACAAAACAGCTCCCCTTCTGCATTATCCAAAGGAGTATCTATGAGATCTATCCTGCCCTTCGTTTCTTGCTCGGTGGTATACAGGAAGTCATGTGATTCTTCGTCACCGCAAACAGTGTTTTGCGGGAAAGGTAAGAGTTCAGCCGGATTGAGAACACAACACCTCTTAATTTGAATATGAGGGGCAAACAGAATTAGTTCATACCTTGTTAACCGTGCAGAGGTGAGGTGTTGCGTTTGGGTTTTGTTCAATAGGATATCAACAGAGTGAGGTACCATCAAAATCAAATCATGGCCTAGGACCATTCCCTCACTCTGTTTTACAGACGCGGCAGCAGCAGCAACAGCGTGCAAACATCTTGGCAAAGCGCATGCAACAGGATCAAGGGCGGAGGAGTAGTAGCCGCACGGCCTATTCTTCCCTCCGTGTTCCTGTGTTAACACAGCCAAAGCACATCCATCAAATTCATGCACAAACAACACAAAGGCCTTGTCATAATTTGGAGTACCCAGAACCGGTGCCGAACATAGCACGGTTTTGAGAAGCTCAAATGATCGTTGATGTTCCGAATCCCATGGCAGTGGCAGAGAAATGCCCTTCTTTGTCAAAGCCAACATCGGTTTTACCACTAGTGCGAAATTCGGGATCCACAACCTACAGTAGGACGCCATCCCTATCAGGGCTCTGACTTCCTTCTGTGTTTTTGGAACAGACATGCCAGAAATGTGTTTTATTCTTTCAGGTGTCAATCTTCTCCCCTCCTTTGACAGGAGGTAGCCTAGATAGGCAACCTCCTGACAACAATATTGGAATTTTTTAAGCGAAGCTTTGTGACCATTTTTAGCTAGATGAACAAGCAACAGTGTAGTGCCTTCTTTACAGGCCTTCTCAGAATCTTCAGCCAAAAGTAAATTGTCAACATATTGAAGCAGCGTGCAAGTAGGTGGCAATTCAAGGGTGTCGAGCTGCTCTTTTAAAGCTCTACTATAAATGCTGGGACTTTCAGTATACCCTTGAGGTGCCCTTGTAAATGTAAATGAGCGTCCCCCCAAGGTGACCGCAAACAAATATCTGCTTTCTTTATGTATAGGGATACTAAAGAAAGCGTTTTTTAGATCCACAACGCTGAAGTGCGTAGCCAAAGCAGGGATCATTGTTAATATCGTCGTCACATCAGGCACAATTGGAAATTGTGGGGCGACCACTCGGTTAATAGCACGAAGATCAATTATAAACCGGTATGGAATTGCATTGTCGCCTTTCTTATATAGAGGTAAGATTGGACTGTTACACAAACTACCTGTAATCTCCTCGATCACCCCATGATGTACAAAATCGGAGACAATGCATTTCAAAGCACGTTCACCTTCTACTGATATTTTATACTGCGGGACGCGTGGCAGTTTCACCCCATGTTTCAGGACTATTTTAACGGGCTCAATCTGTCACACTCCGACATCATTGTCGTCCACCGCCCACAAGCATTCCAGGACAATGCTGAACTCGGGAGGTAAAGGTCGAATCAAGAACTGAGAATTAGGAAATTGCTGTGGTGAAACCGTTAGCCGTACTCCATCCGAAGAACAATGAATTACTGCGTTCAATTTCTTTAACAAATTCAACCCCAGCAAATTCACTCCACAGTTTGAAGTGAGAAGAAAAGGACAATGGTCTATAAAGGGACCCAAAGAAAAGGATACCGGCATAGAAACCGGACAGACAGTTGGTACACCAGAAAACCCTACGGAAACATTTGTTTGCCCTGACAGTGGGATGTTTGGAACCCGAGAATGATCAATGGAGCACTTCTATGCTCCAGTGTCAATCAAAAACTGGTGTTTCCTATTCCCCACTAATAATTCAATGTAGGGGCCTTTTTGATTGACGGGAATAGGCAAAGGTTCCAAACCCTGCTTCGGGCAATCCTAATAAAATGGAGCCTCGTCAGAAGGAAGCTCTTCAGACAGGTAGGCAGCAGAAGGGTGATCAAATATGTTTCTCGAGTCCATACTCGAGGTCTGATTTTCCTGTGAAAAAGGTTGCTGGGAATCCTGTAAAAGCTGACCTCTGTCAGGGCCCCCTGCTCCAGGGGGCCCCTAGGTCATCTACCCATACCCCCAAACGCACTGTTTGACCTCTGGCGAAGGACAGGGCACTGTGCTCGCCAATGACCTTCCTGGCGGCAATAAGCGCATTGATAAATATTCACAGTACTCAGAGGAGCATTTCCTTTTGGAACGTACTGACCTCTAGTCTGTGTCGTGCCTCCTCTGGGGTTTCTAATAATTTGCTGTAATAATACTTTGGTTTTCAAATCTCCCTTTCTCGTTTCAATTTTTTCCTTCTCATTATTAACACGGTTCTCATAATACTGAGCCATGTGCAAAACCTCAGATTGAGATTTTGCCTGCCAAGCGCTCTCAGAGGACATAATTTGTGACTGGATTTCAGGTAACAATCCACGTACAAATTTGTCCACGAACAACCTCTTCCCCGACTCTGTACCTAAATCCTGTCCACTGAAGTCAGAAAATACCTGCTCGAATCTATTGAAAAATTCAGTGGCGCCTTCAGTTTTCCCTTGAACACAGGCCGTAAGCTTGTCCCAAATAATCCTTTTTTCTGGAATTATAGTTTTTAGTTTAGCGACAATCCTATCAGGTAAAGTAAGTATTACCTGTGGCGGTTTCTCACCAGCTGGTCTTTCTCCATCAATTCTAATCATATTTTCCCACGTATCTCACAGCCCTGGCACATCGTCTATTGTCCGAACCTGTTTCCATACATCTACGGGTAGGAGCACAGGGAATAACAAGTCAATGTCACTCAAGGTGAACACGGAGGACTGTAAAACGGACTCTATTTCTTTATAAAACCCCGTCAGGTTTTTTCTAATATCAGGAACTGATTGTCTAATTGTGTTCACTTCCTGTCGTGAAAACGGGACGTGAACAAATTGCGATACATAATGTGCAGGGATATCCACCGCGGGGGCACCAGTCGCCGCGTTGGCGGGGATCTCAACTTTTGGGACAAAGGTCGGAGGAACCTCTCTCATAGGCAACTGAGATATAGGTACCTCCGGCCGCTTACTAAGCAATAGAGCCAGGTCGAGCGCTAATGCAGCTGTAGAAGTGTCGGGCGAAAAAGCCCTTTTACAAATCCCCAATAATTCTATGGGGCAACTAACCCTCTTCCTTACACATTCCTCTTGCAGGTGCTGTACCATCACCTGAATTACTTTTCTTTGCATCTCTACTGTATACTGACTATACGTGTCATACACTTCGTCTGGCGGTATCGATAAATCTGAGATCCATCGAACCGCATCTTTGGTACAAATTCGTACTTCCTCAGGTGCTGTTCTTCGGCACGGAAGGAACCATTTCTGTACATATATTCTATCGTCCTCATCATCCTCATCTCGTGATTTTTCAAAGTCTTTCCTAAACTCAAACAATCTTTCAACATGTCCATATACTTTCTGCTCTGTGTCCCTCGAAAGTGCCAAAGCATTCAGATCTCTCACCCCTTGTGGAAGATCCGAATTTTGTAATCTACCCCACATCACACACAAATGAGTCCCCAAACCTTCGATAAAAACATTTTTCTCGGGAAAACTATTCAAATTAGATAATGTAGAAAAAACATTAGCTTGATCACCTTTCTCCATGCAATGCTTAGCCCATGCAAACAATTTCTGTTTCCTATCTGCAGAAACAGTACTACGAGTCACAATCTTTGACCCTGCACCTGGATCGACTCCAATCAATACGGGGCCACTCGGGAGCGGAGGTATAGGTAAACTTAACAAAGTTGCAGGTGCAGGGGGAAGGGGCGGTGCGATAGGCGGAGGAACGACAACCAAAGGACTAGGAACAATAGGCTGTACAGGGGGAACAGGAATAGCAACAGGAACAACAGCAGGAATGGGCAGAGTGCCCAAAACAGGAGCATACGGAGGTGGCGCTGAGGCATCAGGCCTGCGTTCATTTAATAATTTCTCAATAAATTCCTCAGACACATGGAAATCTTTAGAGGGATACATTTTCTGCATCCCGAGTGAAAAGGCTCTATCCATATTTTTATCTGATTCTGACCGCTTTTCTTTATCATACAATAATGCTTTTTCAGCGTTTGTTTTATGACGACGTGCATGTTTATCCCTACTTTTAAGCTGCTGCAATGCTTCTTTCTTCCAATTTTGTAACACATCAAAGGCTGCTGGTCTAGCCTTTTTCTTTAACAAGATCGATTCTAAGTATTCAATACGGGGGATCTCAAAACTACCGTTGATTGGCCACTGAAATTCTGAGGCATGTCAGGTCTGTCTGTGCCAAATATCATTAAATACTATACTTCCAATGCCATACTTACAGTACATAGTACACGCCGGCGACCCCTCCTGTGGTGCCGGGCGGCTAAATTCCAAGGATTGCCGATCGCTGCGGAACAGAGCCCTAAAACAGCTAGACAATTTCCCAGGCATTTCTCAAAAAATTGGTGTTACCTGGTCCAATAATTGTGTCTGCAGATACAATACGCCAAATTCAAAGTGTCAGGGTTAAATTAAGAGCCGGGTCACGACTGCACCTGACCAAACCTAAGGAGGACCGTACGGTTTACAAAGAACTTACCTAACGAATTTTACCTTGCGTTTGGTGGTTTCGGCAAATCTGCCCGCCTCAAAATTGGACCCTCGTCAAGATGCCGTGTCAGACCACACGACTATCGTCCAAGGATCGGATCGTGCAGCGCTGCCGAGGTATCGCGTCTCGATCAGTCGGGCCCGCAGAATCACACCATCCGATCCCGGTTCGATAGTCTGCGTCAACCTTCAATGATCCGGCATCAATCTTGAGGGTCCCTATTCGGGCGCCAACTGTGGAAACAGAAAAATTGATATGAGGCTGGGAAGCCCAAAGGAAACACACCAACACAGGTTACAAAGGACATACAAAGCGCTTTATTCAAAGTTACAACAATTACCAAAAGTCAATTGACATACGGATAGCTATTCGGCCCTCAGAGTAACAGAACAAACCATCAATGGTAGTTCGCCGTGTTAGTGTGAGAGAGCGTACATTGGGATACTCGGGTTTTTATACTTTTTATCCAGCCTTGGCCAACCCCCTCGCGGGTTAACCATTCTTTGGACCAGGCCTAGGGTTTGTTGCCAGGTCAATCCCATAATGTATGCAATTTGATCAGTTCCGCTGATACAGTTGTTCATTTACACATAGGTCAGGGATAGGACAAGGTCTCAGTTCGCGACCCCAACAAGTGGCCTGCGGGCATATTACTTATTCATGTGTGCAGAGGTCACAACGGCCAGAATCCCACTCGAAATGTCATTCGGCCTCCATTTTGTTGTTCAGGGTGACTTCCACACTGCAAGAGTACCTAAAATGGCGGCTTAATCCAAGATGGCGATTTGCACAATACATTAAGGTCAAGACCTTGCCGCGGAATCTATGTACACGATGTTTTTAGACAACTTGGCGTAGGCCAACATACATTCAAACAATGCGATAGGAGGTTCAATATTATTTCTATTTCCACATAACAGCCTCTTTCTAAATCTGCCTGTCTCTACTCTATGCCCTATTCAACTAATCCAGAACAGAACTGCAAGACTTGTTCTTGGCCTCAAGCTCTGGGATCGTATCTCTCCAGCTCTGAAATCCCTCCATTGGCTCCCAGTGGATGAAAGGATTAAATTCAAAACCCTCTGCATTATACACAAGGCTTTCTGGGGCCTACGTCCATAATACCTTCAGCTATCTCTCTGCAAATACCTCCCCTCTCGATCTCTTCGCTCCTCTACTCTAACTCCCTCTGGGTCAGTCGTTTCTCATAGAAAGGAGCTGTGGGTAGATCTCTGCCATCGGCCGGGGCCTCCCTCTGGAACCGCCTCCCTGCCACACTGAAACTTGAGGAGAACCATCTCTGGTTCCGGAAACACCTCAAGACCTTCATCTTTGCTTCTGCCTCACTACACCTCTCCCCTGCTGATCTGTTCTATCTTGGCACTGTGCACCTGGCTTACCCTCTGTCTTCCGGGCCCAGGTACCTGCTCACCCTGCCACCCTCCTGCAATGCCTCCAGGCCACCCCTTGCACTGGGGTCTGCATCTGTACCCATACAACCCCCCCTTTTTCTTCCTGCACTTATCAGACCTACCCTGTCTGCTGCCTTAAAACTAGCACTTACAAATTGCTGGTTGCACTCCCATTGTTTGTTGACTTTATTATTTATTTATTATTTATCTGTTTTCTCCTTTGAACCGCCCTTTCCACTTCCCCCATGCACTTTTAGTATATTTTTTCAAGAGAAGGGTGTGACATTGCATTACAATAATAAAGAAAGTCCAGAACTCGCTCATGTCATGTACGACTCAGTCACTGCATGAAAACTCCCCCCTTTGCCATCTCTTTGATCTGCCACAGAGAAGCGGGTAGGAGGAGGATAAGGGGGTGGGGGGTACTCTCTGGGGCCTTGTCACCTGGTGGAGACGTCGGGTTATACTTAGACATTGGCAGAGGCTGTAGCGACAGGAGTCTTCACCACGGCTAACCACTGAGGTCATGAGGGCACCACTAGATCCAGGAAGACGCGCTCACTGGGTGAGGGACAAGGACCCGCTCCCCCCCAATTCTGAACAGATTAAGCAGAGTCCAGTCTCTAGACCAGCACCCCCAAAGCTGAAGACAGAACGCTGTACAAGAGGAGCTAAGGAAAGGGCTCCCTCAGAGGAAAAGCATAGACTCAAACCAATGACAGTCAATAGGAAAAGCGCAGAGGGTCCAACTCAGGCAAACACGTTTAGTTCCCACTCAGGCTCTACACAGAGTGGGCACAGGGTTTCCAGCAATATCAGGGGGAGCTCTGGCCTCCCGAAAAGGTTCCTACTGCAGTGACCCACTCTGAAGGCTGATGGAAACGAGCAACAGGATGGGGGGCATGGAAGGGGTCAGGGGGCAGAACACGAAGCATGGACAAGGAAACTATACTCACAAGACTGAAGCCTGTACGAGTCCAGAGGGAACTGAACAGTGCCAGGAACCAGCACACAACTGAACAGTGCCATCCTGAAAGAGGAACCCGCACACAACGGAACAGTTCCATCCTGAAAGAGGAACCCGCACACAACTGAACAGTGCCATCCTGAAAGAGGAACCAGGACACAACGGGACAATGCCATCCTGAAAGAGGAACCCGCACACAAGTGAACAGTGCCATCCTGAAAGAGGAACCCGCACACAACGGAACAGTTCCATCCTGAAAGAGGAACCCGCACACAACTGAACAGTGCCATCCTGAAAGAGGAACCAGGACACAACGGGACAATGCCATCCTGAAAGAGGAACCTGTGCACAACTAAACAGTGCCATCCTGAAAGAGGAACCAGCACACAACTGACAGTGCCATCCTGAAAGACGAACCAGCGCACAACTGAACAGTGCCATCCTGAAAGAGGAACCAGCACACAACAGAACAATGCCATCCTGAAAGAGGAACCAGCACACAAGTGAACAGTGCCATCCTGAAAGAGGAACCAGCACACAACTGAACAGTGTCATCCTGAAAGAGGAACCAGCACACAACTGAACAGTGACATCCTGACAGAGGAACCAGCACACAAATGAACAGTGCCATCCAGAAAGAGGAACCCGCACACAACTGACAGTGCCATCCTGAAAGAGTAACCAGCACACAACGGAACAGTGCCATCCTGAAAGAGGAACCCGCACACAACTGAACAGTACCATCCTGAAAGAGGAACCAGCAGACAACTGAACAGTGCCATCCTGAATGAGGAACCCACACACAACTGAACAGTGCTATCCTGAAAGAGGAACCAGCACACAACTGACAGGGCCATCCTGAAAAAGGAACCCGCACACAACTGAACAGTGCCATCCTGAAAGAGGAACCCGCACATAACAGAACAGTGCCATCCTGAAAGAGGAACCCACACACAACTGAATAGTGCCATCCTGAAAGAGGAACCCACACACAACTGAACAGTGCCATCCTGAAAGAGGAACCAGCACGTACACAACTGAACAGTGCCATCCTGAAAAAGGAACTGGTGCACAAATGGACAGTGCCATCCTGAAAGAGGAACCCGCACACATCTGAACAATACAATCCTGAAAGAGGAACCAGCACACAATGGAACAATGCCATCCTGAAAGAGGAAAACACACACAAGGGAACAGTGCCATCCTGAAAGCAGAACCAGCACACAACTGACAGTGCCATCCTGAAAGAGGAACCCGCACACAACTGAACAGTGACATCCTGAAAGAGGAACCAGCACACAACTGAACAGTGCCATCCTGAAAGAGGAACCAGCGCACAACTGAACAGTGCCATTCTGAAAAAGGAACTGGTGCACAAACAGACAGTGCCATCCGGAAAGAGGAACCCGCACACAACTGAACAGTGGCATCCTGAAAGAGGAACCAGCACACAACGGAACAATGCCATCCTGAAAGAGGAACCCGCACACAAGGGAACAGTGCCATCCTGAAAGCAGAACCAGCACACAACTGACAGTGCCATCCTGAAAGAGGAACCCATACACAACTGAACAGTGCCATCCTGAAAGAGGAACCCGCACACAACTGAATAGCGCCATCCTGATAGAGGAACCAGCACACAATTGAACATGCCATCCTGAAAAAGGAACTGGTGCACAACTGGACAGTGCCATCCTGAAAGAGGAACCCGCACACAACTGAACAGTGCCATCCTGAAAGAGGAACCAGCACACAACGGAACAATTCCATCCTGAAAGAGGAACCCGCACACAAGGGAACCGTGCCATCCTGAAAGCAGAACCAGCACAAAACTGAAGAGTGCCATCCTGAAAGAGGAACCCGCACACAACTGAATAGCGCCATCCTGATAGAGGAACCAGCACACAATTGAACAGTGCCATCCTGAAAAAGGAACTGGTGCACAACTGGACAGTGCCATCCTGAAAGAGGAACCCACACACAACTGAACAGTGCCATCCTGAAAGAGTAACCAGCACACAACTGTACAGTGCCATCCTAAAAGAGGAACCCGCACACAACTGAACAGTGCCATCCTGAAAGAGGAACCAGCACACAACTGAAGAGTGCCATCCTGAAAGTGGAAGCCGCACACAACTGAAGAGTGCCATCCTGAAAGAGGAACCCGCACACAACTGAACAGTGCCATCTAGAAAACAGAACCAGCACACAACTGACAGTGCCATCCTGACAGAGGAACCTGCACACAACTGAACAGTGACATCCTGAAAGAGGAACCAGCACACAACTGAACAGTGCCATCCTGAAAGAGGAACCAGCAGACAACTGAACAGTGCCATCCTGAAAAAGGAACTGGTGCACATCTGGACAGTGCCATCCTGAAAGAAGAACCCGCACACAACTGAACAGTGCCATCCTGAAAGAGGAACAGGCACACAACTGACAGTGCCATCCTGCATGAGGAACCCGCACACAACTGAACAGTGTCATCCTGAAAGAGGAACCAGCACACAAAAGAACAATGCCACCCTGAAAGAGGAACCCGCACACAAGGGAACAGTGCTATCCTGAAAGCAGAACCAGCACACAACTGACAGTGCCATCCTGAAAGAGGAACCCGCACACAATTGAACAGTGCCATCCTGCAAGAGGAACCAGCACACAACTGAACAGTGCCATCCTGAAAAAGGAACTGGTGCACAACTGGACAGTGCCACCCTGAAAGAGGAACCTGCACACAACTGAACAGTGCCATCCTGAAAGAGGAACCAGCACACAACGGCACAATGCCATCCTGAAAGAGGAACCCACACACAAGGGAACAGTGCCATCCTGAAAGCAGAACCAGGACACAACTGACAGTGCCATCCTGAAAGAGGAACCCGCACACAATTGAACAGTGCCATCCTGAAAGAGGAATCAGCACACAACTGAAAAGTGCCATCCTGAAAGAGGAACCCCCACACAACTGAACAGTGCCATCCTGAAAGAGGAACCAGCACACAACTGAACAGTGCCATCCTGAAAGAGGAACCCGCACACAACTGAACAGTGCCATCCTGAAAAAGGAACCAGCACACAACTGAACGGTGCCATCCTGAAAAAGGAACTGGTGCACATCTGGACAGTGCCATCCTGAAAGAGGAACCCGCACACAACTGAACAGTGCCATCCTGAAAGAGGAACAGGCACACAACTGACAGTGCCATCCTGAAAGAGAAACCCGCACACAACTGAACAGTGCCATCCTGAAAAAGGAACTGGTGCACAACTGGACAGTGCCACCCTGAAAGAGGAACCTGCACACAACTGAACAGTGCCATCCTGAAAGAGGAACCAGCACACAACGGCACAATGCCATCCTGAAAGAGGAACCCACACACAAGGGAACAGTGCCATCCTGAAAGCAGAACCAGGACACAACTGACAGTGCCATCCTGAAAGAGGAACCCGCACACAATTGAACAGTGCCATCCTGAAAGAGGAACCAGCACACAACTGAACAGTGCCATCCTGAAAGAGGAACCCGCACACAACTGAACAGTGCCATCCTGAAAGAGGAACCAGCACACAACTGAACAGTGCCATCCTGAAAGAGGAACCCGCACACAACTGAACAGTGCCATCCTGAAAAAGGAACCAGCACACAACTGAACGGTGCCATTCTGAAAGAGGAACCAGCACACAACTGAACAGTGCCATCCTGAAAGAGGAACCAGCATACAACAATGCCATCCTGAAAGAGGAACCCGCACAGGAGGGAACAGTGCCATCCTGAAAGCAGAACCAGCACACAACTGACAGTGCCATCCTAGAAAGAGGAACCCGCACACAATTGAACAGTGCCATCCTGCAAGAGGAACCAGCACACAACTGAACAGTGCCATCCTGAAAAAGGAACTGGTGCGCAACTGGACAGTGCCATCCTGAAAGAGGAACCTGCACACAACTGAACAGTGCCATACTGAAAGAGGAACCAGCACACAACGGAACTGGACAATGCCATCCTGAAAGAGGAACCCGCACACAAGGGAACAGTGCCATCCTGAAAGCAGAACCAGCACACAACTGACAGTGCCATCCTGAAAGAGGAACCCTCACACATTTGAACAGTGCCATCCTGCAAAAGGAACCAGCACACAACTGAACAGTGCCATCCTGAAAAAGGAACTGGTGCACAACTGGACAGTGCCATCCTGAAAGAGGAACCTGTACACAACTGAACAGTGCCATCCTGAAAGAGGAACCAGCACACAACGGAGCAATGCCATCCTGAAAGAGGAACCCACACACAAGGGAACAGTGCCATCCTGATAGCAGAACCAGGACACAACTGACAGTGCCATCCTGAAAGAGGAACCCGCACACAACTGATCAGTGCCATCCTGAAAGAAGAACCAGCACACAACTGAAAAGTGCCATCCTGAAAAATGAACTGGTGCACAACTGGACAGTGCCATCCTGAAAGAGGAACCCGCACGCAACTGAACAGTGCCATCCTGAAAGAGGAACCAGCACACAACTGGCAGTGCCATCCTGAAAGAGGAACCAGCACACAACTGAACAGTGCCATCCTGAAAGAGGAACCAGCACACAAATGACATTGCCATCCTGAAAGAGGAACCCGCACACAACTGAACAGTGCCATCCTGAAAGAGGGACCCGCACACAACTGAACAGTGCCATCCTGAAAGAGGAACCAGCACACAACTGAACAGTGCCATCCTGAAAGAGGAACCTGCACACAAGGGAACAGTGCCATCCTGAAAGCAGAACCAGCACACAACGGACAGTGCCATCCTGAAAGAGGAACCTGCACACAACTGAACAGTGCCATCCTGAAAGAGGAACCCGCACACAACTGAACAGTGCCATCCTGAAAGAGGAACCAGCACACAACTGACAGTGCCATCCTGAAAGAGGAACCCGCACACAACTGAACAGTGCCATCCTGAAAGAGGAACCCGCACACAACTGAACAGTGCCATCCCTGAAAAAGGAACTGGTGCACAACTGAACAGTGTCATCCTGAAAGAGGAACCAGCACACAACAGAACAATGCCACCCTGAAAGAGGAACCCGCACACAAGGGAACAGTGCTATCCTGAAAGCAGAACCAGCACACAACTGACAGTGCCATCCTGAAAGAGGAACCCGCACACAATTGAACAGTGCCATCCTGCAAGAGGAACCAGCACACAACTGAACAGTGCCATCCTGAAAAAGGAACTGGTGCACAACTGGACAGTGCCACCCTGAAAGAGGAACCTGCACACAACTGAACAGTGCCATCCTGAAAGAGGAACCAGCACACAACGGCACAATGCCATCCTGAAAGAGGAACCCACACACAAGGGAACAGTGCCATCCTGAAAGCAGAAACAGGACACAACTGACAGTGCCATCCTGAAAGAGGATCCCGCACACAATTGAACAGTGCCATCCTGAAAGAGGAATCAGCACACAACTGAAAAGTGCCATCCTGAAAGAGGAACCCCCACACAACTGAACAGTGCCATCCTGAAAGAGGAACCAGCACACAACTGAACAGTGCCATCCTGAAAGAGGAACCCGCACACAACTGAACAGTGCCATCCTGAAAAAGGAACCAGCACACAACTGAACGGTGCCATCCTGAAAAAGGAACTGGTGCACATCTGGACAGTGCCATCCTGAAAGAGGAACCCGCACACAACTGAACAGTGCCATCCTGAAAGAGGAACAGGCACACAACTGACAGTGCCATCCTGAAAGAGAAACCCGCACACAACTGAACAGTGCCATCCTGAAAGAGGAACCAGCACACAACGGAACAATGCCACCCTGAAAGAGGAACCCGCACACAAGGGAACAGTGCCATCCTGAAAGCAGAACCAGCACACAACTGACAGTGCCATCCTGAAAGAGGAACCCGCACACAATTGAACAGTGCCATCCTGCAAGAGGAACCAGCACACAACTGAACAGTGCCATCCTGAAAAAGGAACTGGTGCACAACTGGACAGTGCCACCCTGAAAGAGGAACCTGCACACAACTGAACAGTGCCATCCTGAAAGAGGAACCAGCACACAACGGCACAATGCCATCCTGAAAGAGGAACCCACACACAAGGGAACAGTGCCATCCTGAAAGCAGAACCAGGACACAACTGACAGTGCCATCCTGAAAGAGGAACCCGCACACAATTGAACAGTGCCATCCTGAAAGAGGAACCAGCACACAACTGAACAGTGCCATCCTGAAAGAGGAACCCGCACACAACTGAACAGTGCCATCCTGAAAGAGGAACCAGCACACAACTGAACAGTGCCATCCTGAAAGAGGAACCCGCACACAACTGAACAGTGCCATCCTGAAAAAGGAACCAGCACACAACTGAACGGTGCATTCTGAAAGAGGAACCAGCATACAACAATGCCATCCTGAAAGAGGAACCCGCACACGAGGGAACAGTGCCATCCTGAAAGCAGAAACAGCACACAACTGATAGTGCCATCCTAGAAAGAGGAACCCGCACACAATTGAACAGTGCCATCCTGCAAGAGGAACCAGCACACAACTGAACAGTTCCATCCTGAAAAAGGAACTGGTGCGCAACTGGACAGTGCCATCCTGAAAGAGGAACCTGCACACAACTGAACAGTGCCATACTGAAAGAGGAACCAGCACACAACGGAACTGGACAATGCCATCCTGAAAGAGGAATCCGCACACAAGGGAACAGTGCCATCCTGAAAGCAGAACCAGCACACAACTGACAGTGCCATCCTGAAAGAGGAACCCGCACACATTTGAACAGTGCCATCCTGCAAAAGGAACCAGCACACAACTGAACAGTGCCATCCTGAAAAAGGAACTGGTGCACAACTGGACAGTGCCATCCTGAAAGAGGAACCTGTACACAACTGAACAGTGCCATCCTGAAAGAGGAACCAGCACACAACGGAGCAATGCCATCCTGAAAGAGGAACCCACACACAAGGGAACAGTGCCATCCTGATAGCAGAACCAGGACACAACTGACAGTGCCATCCTGAAAGAGGAACCCGCACACAACTGATCAGTGCCATCCTGAAAGAGGAACCCGCACGCAACTGAACAGTGCCATCCTGAAAGAGGAACCAGCACACAACTGGCAGTGCCATCCTGAAAGAGGAACCAGCACACAACTGAACAGTGCCATCCTGAAAGAGGAACCAGCACACAAATGACATTGCCATCCTGAAAGAGGAACCCGCACACAACTGAACAGTGCCATCCTGAAAGAGGAACCCGCACACAACTGAACAGTGCCATCCTGAAAGAGGAACCAGCACACAACTGAACAGTGCCATCCTGAAAGAGGAACCTGCACACAAGGGAACAGTGCCATCCTGAAAGCAGAACCAGCACACAACTGACAGTGCCATCCTGAAAGAGGAACCTGCACACAACTGAACAGTGCCATCCTGAAAGAGGAACCCGCACACAACTGAACAGTGCCATCCTGAAAGAGGAACCAGCACACAACTGACAGTGCCATCCTGAAAGAGGAACCCGCACACAACTGAACAGTGCCATCCTGAAAGACGAACCCGCACACAACTGAACAGTGCCATCCTGAAAGAGTAACCTGGACACAACTGACAGTGCCATCCTGAAAGAGCAACCCGCACACAACTGAACAGTGCCATCCTGAAAGAGGAACCCGCACACAACTGAACAGTGCCATCCCTGAAAAAGGAACTGGTGCACAACTGGACAGTGCCATCCTGAAAGAGGAACCCGCACACAAGGGAGTGCCATAATGAAAGAGGAACCAGCACACAACTGAACAGTGCCATCCTGAAAGAGCAATCCGCACACAACTGAACAGTGCCATCCTGAAAAAGGAACTGGTGCACAACTGGACAGTGCCATCCTGAAAGAGGAACCCGCACACAACTGAACAGTGCCATCCTGAAAGAGGAACCAGCACACAACTGAACAGTGCCATCCTGAAAAAGGAACTGGTGCACAACTGGACAGTGCCATCCTGAAAGAGGAACCAGCACACAACGGAACAATGCCATCCTGAAAGAGGAACCGGCACACAAGGGAACAGTGCCATCCTGAAAGCAGAACCAGCACACAACTGACAGTGCCATCCTGAAAGAGGAACCCGCACACAACTGAACAGTGCCATCCTGAAAGCGGAACCCACACACAACTGAACAGTGCCATCCTGAAAGAGGAACCAGCACATAACTGAACAGTGCCATCCTGAAAGAGTAACCAGCACACAACTGTACAGTGCCATCCTAAAAGAGGAACCCACACACAAGGGAACAGTGCCATCCTGAAAGAGGAACCTGCACACAACTGAACAGTGCCATCCTGAAAGAGGAACTTGTGCACAACTGGACAGTGCCATCCTGAAAGAGGAACCTGCACACAAGGGAACAGTGCCATCCTGAAAGCAGAACCAGCACACAACTGACAGTGCCATCCTGAAAGAGGAACCAGAACACAACTGAACAGTGCCATCCTGAAAGAGGAACCAGCACACAACTGACAGTGCCATCTTGAAAGAGGAACTTGTGCACAACTGGACAGTGCCATCCTGAAAGAGGAACCCGCACACAAATGAACAGTGCCATCCTGAAAGAGGAATTCGTGCACAACTGGACAGTGCCATCCTGAAAGAGGAACCTGCACACAAGGGAACAGTGCCATCCTGAAAGCAGAACCAGCACACAACTGACAGTGCCATCCTGAAAGAGGAACCAGAACACAACTGAACAGTGCCATCCTGAAAGAGGAACCCACACACAACTGAACAGTGTCATCCTGAAAGAGGAACCCGCACACAACTGAACAGTGCCATCCTGAAAGCGGAACCAGCACACAACTGCACAGTGCCATCCTGAAAGAGGAACTTGCTCACAACTGAACAGTGCCATTCTGAAAGAGGAACCAGCACACAACTGAACAGTGCCATCCTGAAAGAGGAACTCGTGCACAACTGGACAGTGCCATCCTGAAAGAGGAACCAGCACACAACTGAACAGTGCCATCCTGAAACAGGAACCCGCACACAACGGGACAGTGCCATCCTGAAAGAGGAACCAGCACACAACTGAACAGTGCCATCCTGAAAGAGGAACTCATGCACAACTGGACAGTGCCAACCTGAAAGAGGAACCAGCACACAAGGGAACAGTGCCATCCTGAAAGAGGAACCCGCACACAAGGGAACAATGCCATCCTGAAAGAGGAACCCGCACACAACGGAACAGTGCCATCCTGAAAGAGGAACTCGTGCACAACTGGACAGTGCCATCCTGAAAGAGGAACCCGCACACAACTGAACAGTGCCATCCTGAAAGAGGAACTTGCACACAACTGGACAGTGCTATCTTAAAAGAGGAACCAGCACACAACTGACAGTGCCATCCTGAAAGAGGAACCCGCACACAACTGAACAGTGCCATCCTGAAAGAGGAACCAGCACATAACTGAACAGTGCCATCCTGAAAAAGGAACTGGTGCACAACTGGACAGTGCCATCCTGAAAGAGGAACCAGCAACCAACGGAACAATGCCATCCTGAAAGAGGAACCCGCACACAAGGGAACAGTGCCATCCTGAAAGCAGAACCAGCACACAACTGACAGTGCCATCCTGAAAGAGGAATCCGCACACAACTGAACAGTGCCATCCTGAAAGAGGAACCCGCACACAACTGAACAGTGCCATCCTGAAAAAGGAACCAGCACACAACTGAACGGTGCCATCCTGAAAAAGGAACTGGTGCACATCTGGACAGTGCCATCCTGAAAGAGGAACCCGCACACAACTGAACAGTGCCATCCTGAAAGAGGAACAGGCACACAACTGACAGTGCCATCCTGAAAGAGAAACCCGCACACAACTGAACAGTGCCATCCTGAAAGAGGAACCAGCACACAACGGAACAATGCCACCCTGAAAGAGGAACCCGCACACAAGGGAACAGTGCCATCCTGAAAGCAGAACCAGCACACAACTGACAGTGCCATCCTGAAAGAGGAACCCGCACACAATTGAACAGTGCCATCCTGCAAGAGGAACCAGCACACAACTGAACAGTGCCATCCTGAAAAAGGAACTGGTGCACAACTGGACAGTGCCACCCTGAAAGAGGAACCTGCACACAACTGAATAGTGCCATCCTGAAAGAGGAACCAGCACACAACGGCACAATGCCATCCTGAAAGAGGAACCCACACACAAGGGAACAGTGCCATCCTGAAAGCAGAACCAGGACACAACTGACAGTGCCATCCTGAAAGAGGAACCCGCACACAATTGAACAGTGCCATCCTGAAAGAGGAACCAGCACACAACTGAACAGTGCCATCCTGAAAGAGGAACCCGCACACAACTGAACAGTGCCATCCTGAAAGAGGAACCAGCACACAACTGAACAGTGCCATCCTGAAAGAGGAACCCGCACACAACTGAACAGTGCCATCCTGAAAAAGGAACCAGCACACAACTGAACGGTGCCATTCTGAAAGAGGAACCAGCACACAACTGAACAGTGCCATCCTGAAAGAGGAACCAGCATACAACAATGCCATCCTGAAAGAGGAACCCGCACACGAGGGAACAGTGCCATCCTGAAAGCAGAACCAGCACACAACTGACAGTGACATCCTAGAAAGAGGAACCCGCACACAATTGAACAGTGCCATCCTGCAAGAGGAACCAGCACACAACTGAACAGTGCCATCCTGAAAAAGGAACTGGTGCGCAACTGGACAGTGCCATCCTGAAAGAGGAACCTGCACACAACTGAACAGTGCCATACTGAAAGAGGAACCAGCACACAACGGAACTGGACAATGCCATCCTGAAAGAGGAACCCGCACACAAGGGAACAGTGCCATCCTGAAAGCAGAACCAGCACACAACTGACAGTGCCATCCTGAAAGAGGAACCCGCACACATTTGAACAGTGCCATCCTGCAAAAGGAACCAGCACACAACTGAACAGTGCCATCCTGAAAAAGGAACTGGTGCACAACTGGACAGTGCCATCCTGAAAGAGGAACCTGTACACAACTGAACAGTGCCATCCTGAAAGAAGAACCAGCACACAACGGAGCAATGCCATCCTGAAAGAGGAACCCACACACAAGGGAACAGTGCCATCCTGATAGCAGAACCAGGACACAACTGACAGTGCCATCCTGAAAGAGGAACCCGCACACAACTGATCAGTGCCATCCTGAAAGAAGAACCAGCACACAACTGAAAAGTGCCATCCTGAAAAATGAACTGGTGCACAACTGGACAGTGCCATCCTGAAAGAGGAACCCGCACGCAACTGAACAGTGCCATCCTGAAAGAGGAACCAGCACACAACTGGCAGTGCCATCCTGAAAGAGGAACCAGCACACAACTGAACAGTGCCATCCTGAAAGAGGAACCAGCACACACAAATGACATTGCCATCCTGAAAGAGGAACCCGCACACAACTGAACAGTGCCATCCTGAAAGAGGAACCCGCACACAACTGAACAGTGCCATCCTGAAAGAGGAACCAGCACACAACTGAACAGTGCCATCCTGAAAGAGGAACCTGCACACAAGGGAACAGTGCCATCCTGAAAGCAGAACCAGCACACAACTGACAGTGCCATCCTGAAAGAGGAACCCGCACACAACTGAACAGTGCCATCCTGAAAGAGGAACCCGCACACAACTGAACAGTGCCATCCTGAAAGAGGAACCAGCACACAACTGACAGTGCCATCCTGAAAGAGGAACCCACACACAACTGAACAGTGCCATCCTGAAAGACGAACCCGCACACAACTGAACAGTGCCATCCCTGAAAAAGGAACTGGTGCACAACTGGACAGTGCCATCCTGAAAGAGGAACCCGCACACAAGGGAGTGCCATAATGAAAGAGGAACCAGCACACAACTGAACAGTGCCATCCTGAAAGAGCAATCCGCACACAACTGAACAGTGCCATCCTGAAAAAGGAACTGGTGCACAACTGGACAGTGCCATCCTGAAAGAGGAACCCGCACACAACTGAACAGTGCCATCCTGAAAGAGGAACCAGCACACAACTGAACAGTGCCATCCTGAAAAAGGAACTGGTGCACAACTGGACAGTGCCATCCTGAAAGAGGAACCAGCACACAACGGAACAATGCCATCCTGAAAGAGGAACTTGCACACAAGGGAACAGTGCCATCCTGAAAGCAGAACCAGCACACAACTGACAGTGCCATCCTGAAAGAGGAACCCGCACACAACTGAACAGTGCCATCCTGAAAGAGGAACCCGCACACAACTGAACAGTGCCATCCTGAAAGAGGAACCAGCACATAACTGAACAGTGCCATCCTGAAAGAGTAACCAGCACACAACTGTACAGTGCCATCCTAAAAGAGGAACCCACACACAAGGGAACAGTGCCATCCTGAAAGAGGAACCTGCACACAACTGAACAGTGCCATCCTGAAAGAGGAACTTGTGCACAACTGGACAGTGCCATCCTGAAAGAGGAACCTGCACACAAGGGAACAGTGCCATCCTGAAAGCAGAACCAGCACACAACTGACACTGCCATCCTGAAAGAGGAACCAGAACACAACTGAACAGTGCCATCCTGAAAGAGGAACCAGCACACAACTGACAGTGCCATCCTGAAAGAGGAACTCGTGCACAACTGGACAGTGCCATCCTGAAAGAGGAACCAGCACACAAATGAACAGTGCCATCCTGAAAGAGGAACTCGTGCACAACTTGACATTGCCATCCTGAAAGAGGAACCTGCACACAAGGGAACAGTGCCATCCTGAAAGAGGAACCAGCACACAACTGGCAGTGCCATCCTGAAAGAGGAACCAGCACACAACTGAACAGTGCCATCCTGAAAGAGGAACCAGCACACACAAATGACATTGCCATCCTGAAAGAGGAACCCGCACACAACTGAACAGTGCCATCCTGAAAGAGGAACCCGCACACAACTGAACAGTGCCATCCTGAAAGAGGAACCAGCACACAACTGAACAGTGCCATCCTGAAAGAGGAACCTGCACACAAGGGAACAGTGCCATCCTGAAAGCAGAACCAGCACACAACTGACAGTGCCATCCTGAAAGAGGAACCCGCACACAACTGAACAGTGCCATCCTGAAAGAGGAACCCGCACACAACTGAACAGTGCCATCCTGAAAGAGGAACCAGCACACAACTGACAGTGCCATCCTGAAAGAGGAACCCACACACAACTGAACAGTGCCATCCTGAAAGACGAACCCGCACACAACTGAACAGTGCCATCCCTGAAAAAGGAACTGGTGCACAACTGGACAGTGCCATCCTGAAAGAGGAACCCGCACACAAGGGAGTGCCATAATGAAAGAGGAACCAGCACACAACTGAACAGTGCCATCCTGAAAGAGCAATCCGCACACAACTGAACAGTGCCATCCTGAAAAAGGAACTGGTGCACAACTGGACAGTGCCATCCTGAAAGAGGAACCCGCACACAACTGAACAGTGCCATCCTGAAAGAGGAACCAGCACACAACTGAACAGTGCCATCCTGAAAAAGGAACTGGTGCACAACTGGACAGTGCCATCCTGAAAGAGGAACCAGCACACAACGGAACAATGCCATCCTGAAAGAGGAACTTGCACACAAGGGAACAGTGCCATCCTGAAAGCAGAACCAGCACACAACTGACAGTGCCATCCTGAAAGAGGAACCCGCACACAACTGAACAGTGCCATCCTGAAAGAGGAACCCGCACACAACTGAACAGTGCCATCCTGAAAGAGGAACCAGCACATAACTGAACAGTGCCATCCTGAAAGAGTAACCAGCACACAACTGTACAGTGCCATCCTAAAAGAGGAACCCACACACAAGGGAACAGTGCCATCCTGAAAGAGGAACCTGCACACAACTGAACAGTGCCATCCTGAAAGAGGAACTTGTGCACAACTGGACAGTGCCATCCTGAAAGAGGAACCTGCACACAAGGGAACAGTGCCATCCTGAAAGCAGAACCAGCACACAACTGACACTGCCATCCTGAAAGAGGAACCAGAACACAACTGAACAGTGCCATCCTGAAAGAGGAACCAGCACACAACTGACAGTGCCATCCTGAAAGAGGAACTCGTGCACAACTGGACAGTACCATCCTGAAAGAGGAACCAGCACACAAATGAACAGTGCCATCCTGAAAGAGGAACTCGTGCACAACTTGACATTGCCATCCTGAAAGAGGAACCTGCACACAAGGGAACAGTGCCATCCTGAAAGCAGAACCAGCACACAACTGACAGTGCCATCCTGAAAGAGGAACCAGAACACAACTGAACAATGCCATCCTGAAAGAGGAACCCGCACACAACTGAACAGTGTCATCCTGAAAGAGGAACCCGCACACAACTGAACAGTGCCATCCTGAAAGCGGAACCAGCACACAACTGCACAGTGCCATCCTGAAAGAGGAACTTGCGCACAACTGAACAGTGCCATCCTGAAAGAGGAACCAGCACACAACTGAACAGTGCCATCCTGAAAGAGGAACTCGTGCACAACTGGATAGTGCCATCCTGAAAGAGGAACCAGCACACAACTGAACAGTGCCATCCTGAAACAGGAACCCGCACACAACGGGACAGTGCCATCCTGAAAGAGGAACCAGCACACAACTGAACAGTGCCATCCTGAAAGAGGAACTCATGCACAACTGGACAGTGCCAACCTGAAAGAGGAACCAGCACACAAGGGAACAGTGCCATCCTGAAAGAGGAACCCGCACACAAGGGAACAATGCCATCCTGAAAGAGGAACCCGCACACAACGGAACAGTGCCATCCTGAAAGAGGAACTCGTGCACAACTGGACAGTGCCATCCTGAAAGAGGAACCAGCGCACAACTGAACAGTGCCATCCTGAAAGAGGAACCCGCACACAACTGAACAGTGCCATCCTGAAAGAGGAACTTGCACACAACTGGACAGTGCTATCTTAAAAGAGGAACCAGCACACAACTGACAGTGCCATCCTGAAAGAGGAACCAGCACATAACTGAACAGTGCCATCCTGAAAAAGGAACTGGTGCACAACTGGACAGTGCCATCCTGAAAGAGGAACCAGCAACCAACGGAACAATGCCATCCTGAAAGAGGAACCCGCACACAAGGGAACAGTGCCATCCTGAAAGCAGAACCAGCACACAACTGACAGTGCCATCCTGAAAGAGGAACCCGCACACAACTGAACAGTGCCATCCTGAAAGAGGAACCCGCACACAACCGAACAGTGCCATCCTGAAAGAGGAACCAGCACACAACTGAGCAGTGCCATCCTGAAAAAGGAACTGGTGCACAACTGGACAGTGCCATCCTGAAAGAGGAACCCGCACACAACTGAACAGTGCCATCCTGAAAGAGGAACCAGCACACCAGGGAACACTGCTGACAAATACGTGACAAGCGGCAATGCAGAGACTCAGATACAATAAAGCAAAGAGGCAGAGATTTCCAGTCTAAGAGCAGGGAATCAAAGTAAACAACTTTCAAGGCAGAGAAAAGGAGTCAGCACAGAAGAAAGAGGACTGGAGGCCAAGCACTAGGAACGCTCCTGTGAAACAGATACACAAACTGGCAACTATGGACCGAAATCAAGGAACAGATTAGGAGCAAGGAAACTCCATGTCAAAAGTCTGGACTAGAATATAAAGGACTGAACTGCAGGCTGGTAACAAGGAAACTAAGGGCAGGTAACTGTGGCGCACTTCTCCTTTAAGGAATGTTGAATCCTTGCTAGGGCACGTGCTAACGTCACATGTCTGTGACCACGTGACCCATGTAATAATAGTTATGTACGGTTTCCCGCTCATCAGTTAACACCACGAGACTCCGGCCTGATGTCTCATCATTTACAGCCCTCAGCTGGCTCTGCATTTATAGGCAGAGGGCGTGACCTGTAAGGCCCTCTACCATGACAGTGCCCCGGAGAGGCAACACTGTCCCTCCTGTGCAAAGCTGGTCAAAGCCCCTTCCTGGCAACTCTGCAGTTAGTTCCCAGAGCCCCTGGTCGGCAACTCCGTTCAGGAATGCTGGTCAAGGTAGCTCGGACGGCTCTGGTGATTGCGGCGTAACAACAGTCAGCAGTGCAGCTGGATGCGGTTCGAGGATTCAACTGTCTCAAAAATGTCCTTCAAAGATGGACACTGGTTGATGCTTGTGTGGTACACTTCCTAGCTTCTTCACAGGGGTTGTGTCCTTTCAAGGCGGATGGCCCAAATCTCAGGAGAGTTTGCAGGCAACAGCCTTGTCCTTAGTTCAGATACTCTCCGGCACTTCCCACCTAGGGAGCATGTTGGCAGAACCAAGCAGGGCATGCTGTGTGCTGGCTGGGTACCCGTTCTGGAGACGCTGGACATGTCCTTTGAGTCAGGTATCTCCCTCTGTTCCCTGCGAGATGTTTAGGGGAGGGGTTTTGCTTTCCTCCTGGAACTCCTGGCCTTCTGACACTGGCAGAAGATGTAAGGTAGACTGTAAATTTAGCCCAGGTCCAAATGAGTCCTTCTTCTTACTCCTTTTGAAGTCATCCGATGATCTGTCAAGTGAGGGGTTCAGGCCTCGCTTAAAGCCAAATGGGCCCCAGTGATTGGTGCAGGCTAAGCCCACCTTAATGACCCAATCCTGGGTCCTCACCAACAATGTTCTGTTATGCATGAGGTCAGGACCCGAGTTCTCTGCAACAGGACAGACAAGCGGTTACAACATATACCCAAGTCCCACCCATCTTCCTGTCTGTTGTAGATCAAAGCGTCTCTCTGGTTAACTGAGCCCTCTATCACTCTTCATTAAAGCGTAGGTGTCCATTGAAGTATGTGGTGGGAGCACACTTCCTGTCTCCCATAAATCACATACTTCATCCATCTGAAAGGGTCTGCTCTGCAGGGCCACCCGCGGTAACTGCTAGACCCTGACAGGGCATTCACTGCCTTTCATACAGAGAGGTGGGAACTACCTACAAGTTGACACATTGCATAACAAAGGGCGTTAACCCGCCTTCCTGTTGTCTATCTGGCAACCAAGCCTCTCCTCTATGCTTGCTTCAATTATCTTGTTAGTATGTACTGCCTCCAGCCGGATTAGACAAAGGGAGGGCAGATCCATGGTGCTTATGATATTTAAATTAGGCTTCCCATGGCTGGAGGAAGGTGTACCTTCCCTTTTCTTGGGATGGTTTGATGTACCCGTGGCTGTCACATCCCAGCTGAATCAAACAGGGGAAGATTGCGCCTGTAGTCTGTGTCTTCCCACGGGAGTACACGTGACTATGCACTTCATGCTGGAAGCAGATGCAATGGGTGCGGAACGGCCATACACATTTCTCAGAGGTTGATCTCCCATCATTAATTTTCCTTATAATAAATCAAAAAGCACAGGCGGGCCCACTCTCTCCGTGCGGATGGTTGACATCCTCACAGTGCCCGAAGCAATGATGGGTCTGAACCCTGTGCACTGGGGGCCCAGGCATAACAGTAACAGTATCTATGGGCACAAAGCAAGGAACTGCTAGGAGGGAACAAGAGGGCTGGTGGCAGTGAGCAAAGGGCTGCTGCCAAGATAGTAGGGATACTGTAAGTAGAACACCCGGGATTACAGGACAGAGGGCACAGAGCTGCAGGCCGAGAGCAGGGGGCACAGGTTGCATGAATGCAGGCAAAGAGCCAGGTACTGAAGGCAGAGAAACAGGAATCATAGATCATGGGGTACAGGCCTGCAGGCAGAGATCCAAGGACTGCAGGATGGGAAGCAGGCAGCGCAGCAGGCACAGTGCTCTGCAGGCAGAGAAGCTGGGGGGTGCCAGGAAAAGTGCACATGAGTTGAGAGAGAGATGCAGGGTAGCAGGGAGCAGAGGACAATGCAATTGTAACTTGATATATGATATGATAGGTTATTTATAACGCGCTTTAATACCCAGAGGTTTCTAAGCGCGGACCCGGGGATCGAACCTGTGGCGCGTTGCTCCTGAGCTATCCTCCCGAGACAACTGGAGCAGGTTCACTTCAAAGTAAGAGTGTCTGGACACAAAGTTAATGAAAGACCATTGCGCCCCGGCAGGCAGCTGCTTTGCAGTGGCACACCCTGGGCTGAGGCAGGCTCATTAGTGGTTAACATGGAGCACCAGACCCAAAGGCAACCTGCCTCCTCCCTCTCCGGTCCAAGGAGTGGAAGCAGTGCAGACCTACAGGGCTTCTGGGGGTTGTAGTTCTCGGCCCTTTAGACTGGAATGACCAGGTTTCCTGAAGTGTAAAGGGGCTCATGGTGGGACATGTGGTTTCTGCAATGCCTGCTCTGAAAGCAGTCAGGATATGATATGCTTCTTATAACGCGCCTATACACACCTGTAGAGCCCATGGAAGAGGGGCAGGCAGGGCGAAAGGCCTATACTGTGCCATACCTAGGACTTCTGTTTGACTGTCAAGCCTTATGGCGCACATTACACCCTAAGTCAACCAAACACAAACACGAGCCCTTGTCCTTCTGCCCATGCAGCTCAGCGTGCTGTCCCGACTATCCCTATCCGTCAAAGGGCGCCCTGCCCCAGTTACGTCACACATCCCGAGCAGTGTCTGGAGAGCGCAGTGTGCAGGGTCCAGGGCCGTCTGCACTTACACAATGACAGGGCTTTGAAGTTCCCCTGCTCTCTGAACTTTACCCCAGCACGTGCAAAGACCTATCAGACGGGGTCTCCTTGGCCTCGGGCCAGAGCTGTGGGGCATTGACCTTCTTGCCCCAGTCGGACCACCCACACCCGCAGACTGAGAGGGAATCAGGCTGCACCCAAGCCCCGCTGTCTGTGACTCAGTATTAAAGCCCTGTAGCAGCGCGCAAGTCACCAGAGGGAGAGGGGGGATGGGGGGGGGGGGTTGCGTGACGCAATGCCCAGTCTACCTGCTGGTCATATTGGTTGTGTCAAAAGCCAGCCCTGTTTCTTGTGGCGGGCACAGAGATAGGGGAGGGGCGCAGCAGACAGCCTATCACTCCCTCTCCTGGGAGAGGAGGGGGCCGTTGCTCAGCACTACACGCACAGAGGATGGGGCCCAGGCCTGCCCTGCCCCTGCTCATCGACCCCCCTGTGATGCATGCTCTGCTGAGAGGTCTCCTGCCAAACTTCTCATGCTTACAGAGTTGGATGATTTCTGCAGAGAACCGGGGGTGAACGTGGCGGGATGGGAGTGTATGGTGGCCTGCAAGGGCTGTTTGCTTTGCTGCCTGAATGGAAAGGGTCAGAGTTAATCTTGCGAGTAGGGTTTGTGGGGCAGGAGTGGCTGCTGTAAGAGCATTCATTTATGACATTCAAGCAGGTGACCAGGCTCACTTTCCTGGCTGCTTGTGGGATATTTTATGGCAATGAAATGAGTGGTTCCGTGTCAAGACTGCAACTCCCAAAATGCACTGCTCTGTTGCACGACAGCCGAAGCCTGGTAGCAGGTGTTCAGGTAACATGGCGTCTCCCTGTCGAACTAGGCGCTTTAAAAGCACTATTTATATGTGCACACGTGACGCTTCTTCCCGCCCTTTAGAGTGATTGCAAAGGGACCAGGAGTTGGAAAAAGGGACCGGTTGAAGGCTGAGGAAATTGACTTTGGTGGCGGTCCATGTGTATGTGTTATATTTAACTCAAAAACAAGTGTGTGCAAAGATAGAAAGCAATTATCATAGCAACAATTAATGACAAAGCCAAGAGTGTTAAGGTGTGTCTAGTGGAAGCGTTTCTTTCTTGCTACTGTAGGTACTGCGGTCACAAGCCCATGTGCATTCACGGTGTGCCACGCGTCACATCCCCATGATGCCCTGGGCGTATGATGCGCTTTACAAGTGTATATAACATAACATAACATAACATCCAAGTTACCTTCGTTTCAGAGTCCAGGCCAGGACATGTTAATCTAAAACCTTTTACAAGCATTACACCATACAGTAAGGCACTCGTATCACTGCCAAGTATTCACACACATGCCAGCTTCTGCCATCGAGAACAGCAACTAGCTCAATTCCCCAGGCATGGCCACATGTCGGCTACATGCATTCTACTTGTATCATATGTTATAATGTGGTCATTTCTATAGAGCTTCATGAAGATGCACCACCACTAGGCTCTGTATTAATGTGCACTATTACTACCCACTGATGGCACTCGATTCATCACCCCAGAAAGAAAAAGAGCCTGGGCAGTGCCACCAGGGCTTCACCCGTGTCACATGCACCTATCCCATCACATTGCACTTGGGCTATACATGCGGCGTGAAACTATTTGCCAGAAGTTAACATTATATGCCCAGCAAATCACCCCATTAGGCAGCTGTTGTCATCAAATGCCTCAGTACTCCTGCCATTTTCTAAATATTGCACTCCTATACTCAGGTACTCTCACCATACACCAGGTTTTGCCAAATGCTCATGGACTTACACCATGTGGTAAGTATATTTATACTTTGTCTAGGTGCTCGGATCATAATCAAAGGCCAGAAGCAAAGGCCCAGGAGCCTCTGTCGCTCTCTTTGTTGAGCCAGGTACCCAGATTCCAACCACTTCTAGATGTGACTTTGATGGCATCTATTTATCATCCCAGGCACCCCTAAGCCCTGTGAAGATGGCTGCTGTTGTTTATGTGCCCACAGCGAGCCCCCAGCCTCCTGCACACTTCCTCAAGCCTGCCCATTGGCTAGCAGGAAAATCATCTGTGTGCAGATCCCCCGGCCCAGAGGCACAGCCGGCCAGCAGCAAAGACCCACAACAGGAGTCTCTGCCGAACTCTGCCGGCGTAGCATGGTAGTTGGGGGAATCCTCAGACCAATACCCTTCAACTGCACAATGTTAACCACCCTATACTGCAAAGAAGGTAAGCAGAGGCCCCAGAGTAATTTCTGCATCTTCAGAATCCCACTGTCACCTTCTATCCCTCACGTGATCAGGCTCACTTGTGTGCAGCACATACTGAATCCCACCCCCTCCTTTTTCCTTCAACCTGCACCATTCCCACCCCTCATCTCCTGCTGCATATCCGGCACCCAAGCACCAACCCCCACTGCCCCGCTAGTCATCTCAGGACCCGCTCTGTCGAAGACCAGCCCAAAAACAGTGCATCCCTACTCTGGTGCCAACAACACACATGCCTACATCAAGGTCCCTCATAAACCCAAAGTCCCTAAAGATCAACCCTCAACCAGCCTCACAGTCTGCCTGCCCCCCTCACAGCAATCCCTGGCCGCCCGTAATGCCTCACAGCGCCCCCGAACCCAGCCTTTGATCCGCCCTATCCATCCACAGACATCTGAAAGAAGAAACTTCCTACTTAGTCTGTGCACCCTGCCCCCACCTTCAACGGGCCCACAACGATTTGAAAGTTGGTGTGTGGGTGAAGGATCAAATTTCATGGGAACTATGAAGTACAGGTCCTCAGTAAATGAAGAAAAAACATATCTCTGCATTGGAAGGGTGTGCCGACTTCAGATCAACATCATCTAATTTGCCTTAAAATGTAGTTCTTAAAATATATCCATACATGTAAAGATTTGAAAAATTAGGATACTTGCCATGTTAATAGAATTTCAGAGTTTTGAACATGCCAAGCCCACATGTCAGTTTGGGGTGACAAATCTTTCTCCTCCCAGAGTTTTCCTAACTCACACCCCTCATCTCCTTGTCCTATAAGCACACAGGTGGGAGATGGGTAGAGAAAACCAACCAATCAGTTTCGCAGGAATCATGACAGGTTTGTGATGTCATTTGCCCTATAAGTAAACCATCAGAACTGGGCTTTTTCACTTATTCGAGCAGGTAACCTGCTGCTGAACTCTTGCGAGAAACATCCAAGCAGAGAAGCCCCAAGTCTTGCATTGGAGACAGGGACCAGGAGACATAGAAGCTGACTGGTACCCCTTGGAGTATTCAAAGGAGACTACCCTTGACTGACACCCTTGCTGTCCCAGAAGTTCCCTGCTGTTCCCTGATGCTCATTACAAGGTGTCTCCTGTAAGTAAAACTATCCCCAAAGCCATAGAGATTTTGTAGACCCTGTATCTTCAAGCATTGTTTTAGCTATTTCCCCATAATAAAATATCCTGTCTGTCGGTGTAGTTCCTTCACATATTTAGTTAAAGTAAATCAATTAATTCCCCTATAGAAATCAGGGGAGGCGTTTTGTTCACATTCAAAACTAAGAAGCTCCTCCCAGTGTGTTTTGAGCCGGTATAGACATGAAGATTTGCCAAAAGAATTAATCTCAAAACCCTGTTTCTATGTGAGTGTGCAGGGTGCAAAACAAAATTGCTCTTTTGTTCCCATTGTGCTCTGACCCAAACCACAAAGCTCTGCCTGTTCTTTTTAGGTGTGGCCAAACTAATTTTCCCATTGCTTTTCTTTCCCTCATATTGCATCTGTGGTCTTTTTCCAAAGAGTGCATTTTCTCAGAATACCAAAACGATGTTCCCATTGTGTTCCCACTCTCTGCCACTGGCCTTCAATTCAGAGGAGTCAAGTCTAATTGATGTTTGGAGGGTGTGGGTTGCTGGAAGAAAAAGTATTGTAAGCAAATCAGCAATCAATGTGTGAAAACAGAAAAATTGATATGAGGCCGGGAAGCCCAAAGGAAACACACCAACACAGGTTACAAAGAACATACAAAGTGCTTTATTCAAAAGCTACAACAGTTACCAAAAAGTCAATTGACAAACGGATAGCTATTCGGCTCTCAGAGTAACAGAACGAACTTCAACGAGAGTTCACTGCGTTAGTGAGAGAGACCGTACATTGGGATACTCGTGTTGTTATACTCTTTATCCAGCTCTGGCCAACCCCCTCGCGGGTTAACCATTCTTAGGACCAGGTCTAGGGTTTCTTGCCAGGTCAATCCCATAATGTATGCATTTTGATCAGTTTCGCTGATACAGTTGTTCATTTACACATAGGTCAGGGATAGGACAAGGTCTCAGTTGCGACCCCAACAAGTGTCCTGCAGGCATATTATTTATTCATGTGTGCGGAGGTCACAACGGCCAGAATCTCACTCGGAATGTCATTTGGCCTCCATTTTGGTGTTCAGGGTGACTTCCACATTACAAGAGAACCTAAAATGGTGGCTAAATCCAAGATGGCGATTTACACAGTGCATTAAGGTCAAGACCTTGCCGCGGAATCTACTTACACGATGTTTTTAGACAACTTGGCGTAGGCCAACACACATTTAAATAATGCAATAGGAGGTATAATATTATTTCGATTCCAACAGACCCTCCTTTTGGCCTATGCCAAGTGCTAACTTCATTCCTAATACTTTTGAAAATAACTCCATGTGTTGTCATCCATAGATCCCGAATCATTGTCTGTAATGTCTATAGCCATTAGGTCGTTCATCAAAACCTCTTGTAACACAAATTCTTTAGATGCTGTATCTGTGGCATATATTTTATGCCCTATTGTGCTCACTGCTTGGGCACAACATCCCCCTAGCATCCCACATATACTCGGAAGACATTGAAAACAGCAACAAAGGAATAGCAGGATCCCCAAAATAACCAGAATAACAGAAAGCACCTTCCAACCCCAAGATCGTAAAGAATCCCAGAACCAAGTGCTAAGATTCCAGTCTCCTACAGGGATAGGTACTTCAGAACTAAGAGTATGCAAGTTCTGTATTGATTTAAAAATTGTTGGCGAGGAGTCTGGTGTGAAAACACAGCAAGCGGACCCCATTAATTTGCATACTCCACCTCATTCTGCCAAAATGACATCTAATGCCATCCGATTTTGGAGTGCTACCAATCTTTTTGCTTTTTGCTCTAAGGTTATATTGTAGAGTATCTCCGTGGTCCGGTTGATCGTTCTCTCCAGTACCCTTGCTAATCCCCTAATGTTCTCTGAGTTTGTTATTTGTCCCCAAAAGGGCACAACTGATTTCGCTATATCTCCCAATACTTGCCCAGGGGTATCTCCGTTCTTGTCTCGCCGTGGGCGAGCCTTAGAAACCTCCAATGTACTAGCTACAAATACCCCGGGTAACAATATTCCTAAATAACAGGTTCCCTGCCAATGCTTAGGTAACCAGGGAAATGCTAAACTACCACAAACAAAATAAACAGGCCCCCCTACATACAGAGGCCTGTTTTCTCCAGTCAAATTTACAATGTTTTTACAACCTTCGAAATCTCCCATTGGCCTAGTGCCATTTCTTTGTACACAGTAGGGAACCGAGTCAGGGCTATGATTTATAGAATAAGAAGGAGGCACAGCGTCCTTATTGCCTATCGGAGCCATTTTAAAGGAAATCAGAGTTTGAAAAGGAAGAGATAGTTTATCAGACGGCCTAATAGAAGCGACGTTAGGTTTACTTCTATTTGCGAAAAGCGAGCATCCCAGGGGAGTCAATTCACGTTTCTCGAAATCATTCAGATTAGTTCCATCAAAGTTCCCTGAGATGCTATCATTCCATCGGCCAAAGAATAGTGCTCTAAGAGAGACATAGCAAGCAGTCGTTAAAGGTAGAGGATGTATATACCATCCTAGTCCCTTGTTCCCATGTTGCGGTAAATGAGTACAAATCCAACAATTACTCTTATTAAAAATGGCATGCGTTGCATTCATTACTATCATTAGAGTGTTATTATGATACTTTTGTCTATGTTGGGAGTCTCTAGGGGACAGAGTGTGAAGGTGTACAGAGGGAGTCAAAACAGTTGGTACAATCTTGGTCGGTAGTAAAGGTTTCAGATGATTTCTTCAAAATACCAAAGTCCTACAGCAGCAGTTGCAAAAATAACAATTATCATTATCAAAACACAGCAGTACGTTTTCGGGGCCCAGGCACATTGTTCATTGTCCAATTTGGTCACCCCCTTATTCACAAGTTCAGTGCGGGGGGCAGCAGCGGAGGTGGCAGGCATTGTAGTTCCTCAATCGACGTCCCCAATGTTCGTTGCTGGCGACACTACGGTCGCGCAATTTCTTAGTCCTTCCCAACCCTAGCCAGCAGAATCCCTTTTGTTCAACAGAACTTTCTCATAAAAAGGAGAACTTCCAATCACTTCCTTTTTCCAGATGCACGGAAAAACCGTGCCATAGTTCTATTTCCTTCGTCGAAGGTTGTACCTGGTGGTACCCAAAATTGTCTGGTCCGGAAGTAAAGTGTCGTCACTTCCTGAGGGAAGCGACGTGTCGGAGGCGACGGAAGTCGCAGAGCTTGAAACAGTGTTTTCCGGAAGTGATTTTTCAAGAGAGTGCAGAGACGAAATGGACTGTTCCCCAAGCTCCTCGGGCTCAGAGAAATTCTCTGACACACTCACAGCGCTGTTTGCTACTCCAAGATCAGAGACTGTAGCATCAGCGAGGGGTTCTGCTTCTTCTGTAACATATGGCGTCGGGTGAGGAAGTTTCTTGACATGCGTCGCGTGAATCCAGTGCTTCTTTCCAGCCACCCGCACTGCTGTCCTGGTGACCAGCAACACCTGGTAGCGTCTAT
Source organism: Ambystoma mexicanum (assembly GCF_040938575.1). Lineage (NCBI taxonomy): Eukaryota > Metazoa > Chordata > Amphibia > Caudata > Ambystomatidae > Ambystoma > Ambystoma mexicanum. The sequence continues at coordinate 1,246,015,694 of NC_090936.1, forward strand.
GCCATCGAGGCGCGAGACAGGAAGACCTCTCGTAGGCCTTCACTAGGACCCAACTTCCAGGCTGTATATCGTGTCCTGGGCCCGTGAACCGTACAGGTAAAGCTGAGTGCACCTGGTGATAAATGAAATACATGTTTTTAGTTAACTGGTTACAGTAGTCTACAAGCAATACATTTTCCACCACTCTCAGGGCTTTAGGTTTTGGGAGACCCCAAATGTTAGCAGGTCTCCCCATCACTACCTCAAATGGAGAAAGCCCAGTCTTAGTCTGAGGTGTGGTACGCATAGCTAATAACACAATAGGTAAGGCATCTGGCCATTTTAGTTTGGTATCAGCACATGTTTTTGCAAGCTTATTCTTTAAAATACCATTGTGTCTTTCCACCAACCCAGCGCTTTGAGGATGTCTAGCTGAGTGAAATCGTTTCTCAATACATAAGGCTATGCATATCTGAAAAATTACTGCTGCAATAAAGTGGGGACCATTATCCGACCAAATTACCCTCGGGAGCCCAAATCGAGGAAAGAATTCTTTTACCATAATCTTTGCAGTGGTCATGGCGGTAGCATGTTTAACGGGGAAAGCCTCGACCCATTTACTGAAGGCACAAATAATTACAAGAACATATTTCAGATTGTTACATCGTTCCATCTCAATAAAATCAAAGTGAATGACCTCGAAGGGAACAGAAGGGGCCCAAAGCTTCTTCTTGGAGTTACTGTCCCCTTACCCACATTGTGCTGTAAGCAGATCATACAGTTTTGGACATGTCTCTTCGCAGTCTCCAGAATCTTGTTATTCACCCAAACTTGTTCTAACATTTTCGTGATCTGCTGGGCACACACATGCGTAGGACCGTGTGCCATCGTAACCATTGCCAATACATATGAATCAGGGAGCAACCATTTCCCTTCGGATGTATCCACCCAACACTCTTCATCATCCAATTTCCCCATTCCTTCAGCCCACCTTTTAGATTCTTCTATTGTGGCATCAGTTTGAATATCTCGCACAGACCCAATACCTTCATCCATTATGCAAGCATCTCTCATTTCCCTCAAGGCATACATGTCCGTGCTAAGGTCTGTGGCCGTTTGTCTGGCTATCAAGTCCGCAAAAGCGTTCCCTTTGCCCACATCATCTATGACCTTGCGATGTGCTGCACATTTCATAATCGCTAACTGTTTAGGGAGTGAGAGTGCCGAGAGTAATTGCACTATCAAGGGGCCATGCTGGATCTTGGTCCCATGTGAGGTCAGGAACCCTCTTTCCGACCAGAGCCTTCCAAAGTTGTGAGCCACCCCAAATGCGTACTGGCTATCAGTATATATATTTACTCTACGCCCTTGGGAAAGTTCACAAGCTCGGGTCAACGCTATAATCTCTGCGGCCTGCGCGGAGTTATGCGAAATTCTCTTAGTTTCAACAACTTTGCTCAATGTAGTAACTGCATAAGCAGCTGTACCATCCGAAAGTTTGAAGCAGGAGCCATCGCAAACCAGCTCCCCTTCTGCATTATCCAAAGGAGTATCTATGAGATTTATCCTGCCCTTCGTTTCTTGTTCAGTGGTATACAGGCAGTCATGTAATTCTTCGTCACCGCAAACAGTGTTTTGCGGGAAAGGTAAGAGTTCAGCCGGATTAAGAACACAACACCTCTTAATTTGGATGTGAGGGGCAAACAGAATTAGTTCATACCTTGTTAACCGAGCAGAGGTGAGGTGTTGCGTTTGGGTTTTGTTCAATAGAATATCAACAGAGTGAGGTACCATCAAAATCAAATCATGGCCTAGGACCATCCCCTCACTCTGTTTTACAGACGCGGCAGCAGCAGCGACAGCACGAAAACATCTTGGCAAAGCGCATGCGACAGGATCAAGGGCGGAGGAGTAGTAGCCGCACGGCCTATTCTTCCCTCCGTGTTCCTGTGTTAACACAGCCAAAGCACATCCATCACATTCATGCACAAACAACACAAAGGCCTTGTCATAATTTGGAGTACCCAGAACCGGTGCAGAACATAGCGCGGTTTTGAGAAGCTCAAATGATCGTTGATCCTCCGATTCCCATGGCAGTGGCAGAGAAATGCCCTTCTTCGTCAAAGCCAACATCGATTTTATCACTAGCAAAAAGTTCGGGATCCACAACCTACAGTAAGAAGCCATACCTATTAAGGCTCTGACTTCCTTCTGTGTGTTTGGAACAGACATGCCAGAAATGTGTTTTATTCTTTCAGGTGTCAATCTTCTCCCCTCCTTTGACAGGAGGTAGCCTAAATAGGCGACCTCCTGACAACAATATTGACATTTTTTAAGCAAAGCTTTGTGACCATTTTTAGCTAGATGAACAAGCAACAATACAGTGCCTTCTTTACAAGCACTCTCAGAGTCTGCAGCCAAAAGCAAATCATCAACATATTGAAGCAGCGTACAAGTAGGTGGCAATTCAAGGGTGTCAAGATGCTCTTTCAAAGCTCTACTATAAATGCTGGGACTTTCAGTATACCCTTGAGGTGCCCTTGTAAATGTAAATGAGCGTCCCCCCAAGGTGAACGCAAACAGATATCTACTTTCTTTATGTATAGGAATGCTAAAGAAAGCGTTTTTTAAATCCACAACGCTGAAGTGCGTGGCCGTAGCAGGGATCATTGTTAATATCGTCGTCACATCGGGCACAATTGGAAATTGTGGGGCGACCACTCTGTTAATAGCACGAAGATCAATTATGAACCGGTATGGAATTGCATTGTTGCCTTTCTTATATACAGGCAAGATCGGACTACTACACAAACTACCTGTAATCTCATCGATCACCCCACGATGCACAAAATCGGAAACAATGCATTTCAAAGCACGTTCACCTTCTACTGATATTTTATACTGCGGGACGCGTGGCAGTTTCACCCCATGTTTCAGGACTATTTTAACGGGCTCAATCTGTCACACTCCGACATCATTGTCGTCCACCGCCCACAAGCATTCCAGGACAATGCTGAACTCGGGAGGTAAAGGTCGAATCAAGAACTGAGAATTAGGAAGTTGCTGTGGTGAAACCGTCAGCCGTACTCCATCAGAAGAACAATGAATTACTGCGTTCAATTTCTTTAACAAATTCAACCCCAGCAAATTCTCTCCACAGTTTGAAGTGAGAAGAAAAGGGCAATGGTCCGTAAAGGGACCCAAAGAAACAGATACTGGTGCAGAAACCGGACAGACAGTTGGTATACCAGAAAACCCTACGGAAACATTTGTTTGCCCTGACAGTGGAATGTTTGGAACCCGAGAATGATCAATGGAGCAGTTCTGCGCTCCAGTGTCTATCAGAAACTGGTGTTTCCTATTCCCTACTAATAATTCAACGTAGGGGCCTTTCTGATTAACGGGAATAGATGAAGGTTCCAAACCCTGCTTCGGGCAATCCTAATGAAATACAGTATTGTCGAAAGGAAGCTCTTCAGAAAGGTAGGCAGCAGAAGGGTGATCAAATATGTTACTCGAGTCCATACTCGAGGTCTAATTTTCCCGTGAAAAAGGTTGCTGAGGATCTTGTAAAAGCTGACCTCTATCAGGGCCCCCTGCTCCAGGGCGGCCCTTAGGTCGTCTACCCATACCCCCAAACGCACTGTTTGACCTCTGGCGAAGGACAGGGCACTGTGCTCGCCAATGACCTTCCTGGCGGCAATAAGCACATTGATTAATATTCACAGGACCCAAAGGAGCATTTCCTTTTGGGACATACTGACCTCTAGTCTGTTTCGTGCCTCTTCTGGGGTTTCTTACAATTTGCTGTAATAATACTTTGGTTTTCAAATCTCCTTTCCTCTTTTCAATTTTTTCCTTCTCATTATTAACATGGTTCTCATAATACTGAGCCATGTGCAAAACCTCAGATTGAGATTTTGCCTGCCAAGCGCTCTCAGAGGACATAATCTGTGACTGGATGTCAGGTAACAATCCACGTACAAATTTGTCCATGAACAACCTTTTCCCAGACTCTGTACCTAAATCCTGTCCACTGAAGTCAGAAAATACCTGCTCGAATCTATTAAAAAATTCGGTGGCGCCTTCAGTTTTTCCTTGGACACAGGCCGTAAGCCTGTCCCAAATAATTATTTTCTCTGGAATTATAGTTTTTAGTTTTGCGACAATTCTATCAGGCAAAGTAAGTATTACCTGTGGTGGTTTCTCAGGAGCTGGTCTTTCCCCATCAATTCTAATCATATTAGCCCACGTATCTCCCAACCCTGGCACATCGTCTATTGTCCGAACCTGTTTCCATACATCTAGAGGTAGGAGTACAGGGAATAACAAGTCAATATCACTCAAGGTGAACACAGAGGACTGCAAGACGGACTCTATTTCTTTGTAAAACCCTGTCGGGTTTTTCCTTTTATCGGGAACTGATTGTCTAATTGTGTTCACTTCCTGTCGTGAAAACGGGACGTGAACAAATTGCGATACATAATGTGCAGGGATATCCACAGCGGGGGCACCAGTCCCAGCGTTGGCGGGGATCTCAACTTTTGGGACAAAGGTCGGAGGAACCTCTCTCATAGGCAACTGAGATATAGGTACCTCCGGCCACTTACTAAGCAACAGGGCCAGGTCGAACGCTAAGGCAGCTGTAGAAGTATCGGGCGAAAAAGCCCTTTTACAAATCCCCAACAATTCTATGGGGCAACTAACCTTCTTTCTTGCACATTCTTCTTGCAGGTACTGTACCATCACCTGAATTACCTTTCTTTGCATTTCTACTGTATACTGACTATACGTGTCATATACTTCATCTGGCGGAATCGATGAATCCGAGATCCATCGAACCGCATCTTTAGTACAAATTCGTACTTCCTCAGGTGCCGATTTACGACACGAAAGGAACCGTTTCTGTACATATATTCTATCGTCTTCGTCGTCCTCATCTCGTGACTTTTCAAAGTCTTTCCTAAACTCGAACAATTTTTCAACATGCCCATATACTTTCTGCTCTGTGTCCCTCGAAAGTGCCAAAGCATTCAGATCTCTCACTCCTTGCGGAAGATCTGAATTTTGTAATCTACCCCACATCACACACAAATGAGTCCTCAAACCTTCGATAAAAACATTTTTCTCGGGAAAACTATTCAAATTAGATAATGTGGAAAAAACATTAACTTGATCACCTTTCTCCATGCAATGCTTAGCCCATGCAAACAATTCCTGTTTCTTATCTGCAGAAACAGTATTACGGGTGACGATCTTTGATCCTGCAGCTGGATCAACTTCAGTCAATACGGGCCACTCGGGAGCAGAGGTGTAGGTAAATTTAATAAAGGTGCAACTATCGGTGTAGAAGGAAGGGGCGGTGCGATAGGTGGAGGAACGACAACTAGAGGATTAGGAACAATAGGTTGTACAGGGGGAACAGGAATAACAGCAGGAACAACAGCAGGAATGGGCAGAGCGCTTAAGAAAGGATCATACGGAGGTGGCGCAGAGGCACCAGGCCTGCGTTCGTTTAACAATTTCTCAATAAATTCCTCAGAAACATGGAAATCTTTAGAGGGGTACATTTTCTGGATTCCGAGTGAAAAAGCTCTATCCATATTTTTAACTGATTCTGAACGTTTTTCTTTATCATATAACAATGCTTTTTCGGCTTTTGTTTTATGACGACGTGCATATTTATCCCTACTTTTAAGCTGCTGTAACGCTTCTTTTTTCCAATTCTGTAAAACATCAAAGGCTGCAGGTCTAGCCTTCTTTTTTAGCAAGATTGATTCTATCTATTCAATACGGGGGATCTCAAAACTACCGTTGATTGGCCACTGAAATTCGGAGGCATGTCTGGTCTGTCTGTGCCAAATATCATTAAATACTATACTTCCAATGCCATACTTACAGTACATAGTACATGCCGGCGACCCCTCCTGTGGTGCCGGGCGGCTAAATTCCAAGGATTGTTGATCGCTGCGGAACAGAGCCCTAAAGCAGCTAGACAATTTCCCAGGCATTTCACAAAAAACTGGTGTTACCTGGTCAATAATTGTGTCTGCAGATACAATACGCCAAATTCAAATTGTCAGGGTTAAATTAAGAGCCGGGTCACGACTGACCTGACCAAACCTAAGGAGGACCGTACGGTTTATCAAAGAACTTACCTAACGAATTTTACCTTGTGTTTGGTGGTTTCGGCAAATCTGTCCGCCTCAAAAATGGACCCTCGTCAAGATGCCGTGTCAGACCACACGACTATCGTCCAAGGATCGGATCGTGCAGCGCTGCCGAGGTATCGCGTCTCGTTCGGTCGGGCCCACAGAATCACACCGTCCGATCCCGGTTCGATAGTCTGCGTCAACCTTTAATGATCCGGCATCAATCTTGAGGTTCCCTATTCGTGCGCCAACTGTGAAAACAGAAAAATTGATATGAGGCCGGGAAGCTCAAAGGAAACACACCAACACAGGTTACAAAGAACATACAAAGTGCTTTATTCAAAAGCTACAACAGTTACCAAAAAGTCAATTGACAAACGGATAGCTATTCGGCTCTCAGAGTAACAGAACGAACTTCAACGAGAGTTCACTGCGTTGGTGAGAGAGACCGTACATTGGGATACTCGTGTTTTTATACTCTTTATCCAGCTCTGGCCAACCCCCTCGCGGGTTAACCATTCTTAGGACCAGGTCTAGGGTTTCTTGCCAGGTCAATCCCATAATGTATGCATTTTGATAAGTTTCGCTGATACAGTTGTTCATTTACACATAGGTCAGGGATAGGACAAGACCTCAGTTCGCGACCCCAACAAGTGGCCTGCAGGCATATTAATTATTCGTGTGTGCGGAGGTCACAACGGCCAGAGTCTCACTCAGAATGTCATTCAGCCTCCATTTTGGTGTTCAGGGTGACTTCCACATTACAAGAGAACCTAAAATGGCGGCTAAATCCAAGATGGCGATTTACACAGTACATTAAGGTCAAGACCTTGCCGCGGAATCTACTTGCACAATGTTTTTAGACAACTTGGCGCAGGCCAACACACATTTAAATAATGCAATAGGAGGTATAATATTATTTCGATTCCAACAACTGAGTGTCTTGAATTGTTATTTTTCTTTATTTGTGGATGATTTGAAAAGAAAGCTGCAGGAAATTATGACTGCATATCTCAGTATTATCTCTGTGTTGGTGCAATTATGGAAGTCATTTTTGTTCTTGTGTTGCCACAGCATTGGTGGCTGATGTTAGTCTATTGGTCAAATTTGGTTTAAATAAATGAATAAATCTATATCCTTACTACACGCCGGCTTGGTTCCTAGTCTATTGTGGCACCGGGTATTTGTTAGGATTGGGTGCGAGACGGTTTGAAGGCCTTATCAAAGTGAACCTTAACAAACTAATAGTGCTTTATTGAGTGCCACATTCATTGGGAGGAAAGGAACTCCCTGAGTTGTGTGTGACCGCGTAATAAACCTCGACATTGCGGGCAGAAACATGAGAGTGTTTACAGAAAAGGCAAGCACTGCCCCGCCACCCATTCCATGCGGAGTCCCACAGGGCATCTGCATCTCTCATACACTATATAATATCTTCACCAGGCCGCTATTTGACATCCTGGATTCCAGCGCCATAGCTTATGCCAACTACGCTGACAACACCAAACAATCCTCCTCCCCCTCACAGGCATCTACGAAAAAGACTCCAAGTCACTCAATACAGCCCAGTCCACCATCCAGACCTGGATGGTGCTAAATGGTCTTTGCCTCCACGGGGGCAAGACCAAAATCCTGCTAATAGGACCCCCGGTGACATTAAAAAACTCAACAGTCAATACTTTACATTCCTAATAGAGAACATTATTAACAGGGTCTTTTAAGACCCTAGGGGTATACCTAGACACCACCCTCTCTATGTCCCATCAATTCAGTGCCATTGCCTCATCCGCAGCATTCTCTACCAAACTGCTGAGTGCAGCAAAACCGTTCATATCCACCACAAGCAAATGGATAGTTCCCTTCTGTAAAAGGTACAGTGAGCTAAAGTGTGACTGCGTACTCTTGAGAGGGTACCTTCCCAAAGAACAGGTCATTTAGCCATGTTGGTTTTTGCTGAGGGTCGCCTGTGGACCATTTTTTGATTGTTTAAATTAATAAATCAATCAATTAAAGGTTCTTTAGGAAAGAAAATAATTTGCAATTAAAAAATTAAGTGATAAAAAACACAAACCATGCACAATACAAAACTACCAACAACATATAATAAATACATACTTAGAATATCAGTAAATCGAATGACTCTAAAAATGTAAAAAGCTTTTAAAAACGCGGCTAGGGGACTTCTAATCTAGTTCTGAGAAGTACACACCAACTTTGAAAAAAAATGGAAGTGGCAGTAGATGTTTTCTTTTGTACAAGGCATTAGAAGCGCCTCTCCTACCTTTGGAGAGTCAGCCCATAAAATATATATTGTTGGGCGATACTGGCTAAAGGCTGTTTCTCTCAATACTGGTAGCAAGGTTGCTATTCTGATCTCTCTGTATGCAGTAAAAAAAAAAATGGGCCATATCCTCTATCGGTACTTGACACAACACGCACGTTTGATCCGTGATGATATTATTGCCTGCCTGTAATATTATTGTTGCTTTAAGAAAAGGCAGTTACACCTTGCTCTAGTTAATACTATACTGTAAGGCCTTCAACATAGACAGCAACATAATCACAGTTGCCAAAAAGTGAAGACTCTAGGCTTTTACTTGGATTCCAATCTCTCCCTAAAAAAACAAGTAAACTCCTTGGCCTCATCTATGGCCTATACTGGCAAACTCATTAAAGCATGCAGACCCTTCCTTTCTCCAGCAAGCTGCATCATTCTAGCCACTGCCCTACTCCTCTCCAAATTGGACTATGGCAATGCACTGTATGCAGGAGCTAACAAACACATCACAAATAAACTACAGACCCTCCGAAATAACGCGCTTAGAACAGCACTAAACCTCCCAGCCAGAGATCCCATTTCCAACGCCAGAAAAACCACAACTGGCTCAAAATCACAGACCGGATCCTGCTTAAAATGGTCACCCTAACATACAAATGCCTAAATAACGCAGCTCCACCATACCTGAAGGAAAGAATAAATAGAAAATCCACTACACGACCAACCAGAACAGCCAATTCCTACTCCCTCCAAATCCCTAAATTCCGTCTACAAAAAACAGGGGGGAAATAGCTTCCCTGTAAAAGCAGCCCAGCACTGGAATGCCTTACCAGTCGAATTAAGAAGAGACCAATCCTACAATAGCTTCAGGCGCAACACCCGTAACTGGCTATGGCACAAAGACCAATAACATCACAGCGACCCTTGTGCCCTCCTCCCTCTTCGCAGTTACTTGCCACCGACAATTGGCACCTAGGCATTTGCACATATTGGCAGCTAAGCTAACTGTACCCACCTGGTGACTACACAGGATCCAGTGACTACTTGTAAATATGTTAATTTACACTTATACTCTCCTGTATATACGTATCTATGCACTGTATATATTTCTCTATGCGCTGTAACCAAGTTATTAGTAACCTGTTGTTACCTTGCAACTATGTTAATAGTAAATTCACTGTAACTAAACTATAAGTAATCTTGATATGCTGCGCGCCCAGCTACCTAAGGGTTTTAGGGCACCCTACAAATAAATAAACAAACAAACAAACAAACAAATACAGTTCTGTGGTTTGGGTTATATGCAGAGAATACATATTTTTGGGCAGTACATTCTGTAATGATAGTGTGTCTGCCATTAAACGGTTTTAGGAGTTCTAGCACCTTTTTTAAATCAGTTGTGGCAAGTTGAGCTAAAGTCTGAGCTTATGGCCCTTTGGAACGTGCATCTGTATTGGACGGTATTACACCAGAATGATTCTTAGTCCAAATAACCGGACAAACTCAAGAAGATGGCAAGTTACTGTTTGATTAAAAAATGATCTAAAACAGGGAGGTTACAGTGAACATCAACAGACGTTCGCTCAGTCTCGCAATGATATCCACAAAAAATATAATTCTTATACTCAATTATGCATCCGAGTGACGTCATACTATGTGGCAATAGTGAAAAACCTATCAAAGGATTGGTTAAAGGAAACATTGATATTTATATTGATATTTAATTTGTATCATGCTCATACACAAGTGTTTCAAAGCGAGCATTTCAAACATCTAGATATATACTTGTGTAGGAGCTAGGATTGTTATTGGCTGTCCTTTATCAGGTGGACAATGTATGTCTACCTCTTAAAACATTAGACCAGAAAAAATGTCCAGAGAAAATTGTTTACAAAATTATATCAAAATGTATTTTTAATTGATACAAAGATTCGAAAAAGTGGAAAAAGTGAATGAATCACAAATTATTAAACACCACACAATGTTTAGATAACACAGCAGAGCAGCAACATTATTTTGTCTAAAAAGGCTAGTAGAAATCAAACACACTTTCCATTCATAGTGCGACATTCAAACACAGCTCAGCAATCAGTGACATTCATGAAAATTGTTAAAAACCAGACAAATAGAATTATAAACATTTGAGGAGCACAATTCATTATTTTCTCGTTTATACACGGAGCAATAGAGATTATTACCACAAATCTATTGAAAAATGTGGATCACAACAAAAGTACAGATTGCATCCCTTTCAGTATTTCTCAACAGGTTTCGACGTGGGATGTTAATTTAAACAACGTCTTCATCAGGAGGAAGATGTACACGAACTAGAAAAAACAAAAACATAACTATGTAATATTACAGTTAAAACCCTAATCAGCAGAAAGCTGCATATAAGCTGCAATAAATTGAACTCAGGAATCAGAAGGATAATTAAAAAAGTTAATTAGAAAGGATCAAATATATCAAAACCAATTGAATCTAATGACAATGAAACACCAGAGTTGAAACCCAGAGCTAGGGGCGAGTGGGACCCGGATTGAGAACCATGCTGAGTGCTGGTGGCCAAGCCTTTTAATGGTGAGTCCGAGCAAAACACTTTAAGGAGGAAATTGGACCAGCCAGAGAACATGCTAGCAAGACTGACCTGGAATGCAGCAACTGCTGTGTTACCCGGATTGGCGAAGAGGAGTGTCATCTGGCCCTTTAACATGTGCCCTAGTTGGTCCCCAATTCTATGTAAACCAAAAGATCAAATTAGCCAGCAGATCCTCAAATGCCCAACATGAACAAATGATGCAGATGGATCAGCAGCACAAGCCCACCTTGAAAAATCTCGACTTGCTGTACGGGGAACAAGAGGCAGCTACTACTTGATGGAAGCTGAATAGGCCCAGCCTGCTTGAATAGTCAGGTAAATAAACTGGAGATTTAAAGGAAATGCAAAAGTGTGAGATGGCCATATATGCTTGTATATGGAAAACGTGCACGCGGGGATGTAAAAAGGAGAAATGCAATTAGCAGTTTAACCCCATAGCCAAAAGCGACCCAACAAACATAGTATTGCCGCCATTAGCCTGTGCCATAAGATAAACAGCCGCTGCCCAGAATTGACAAGAAGGCTGAAGCCACATGCATTGACTTGACTCATACCCACTAACTGCTGCATGGCTACTAGTAGTGCTAAATATGAAAGGACTTTACTGAGAAATGAAAAGAAGAATGCAAAGTTGGAAGCGGGCTCCTCCTAAAATAAACAAGGTCCTCAAGAGTTGCGTCGCTTACCTCATAAACCGCAATGCTTCAAATAAGCAGAAGAAGGTGATTCATCTACCACACTTCAGGGATCGGGCACCCATAACGCCGCGCATGTGCGTAGAGATCAAAACATGCAACTCGGGCTCCGGCACAATGACGTTCTAATGGATATATAAATAGCCCAAGAATCCCATAGCCGCCGATGGCGTGTGACGGCCCTACACGTGACTGCAAGGCGGAGCAGGAGGTCAAAGGGAAACGGGTTTGGCATGAACGTAACTCCTGAACAATTTGAGAATGAAGGAATTTGAAGTGACAGGACTAAATGAGCCAAAAAAGAACTGCACTGACAATAATGTGAGTTATTCACGTGACCGCGAAGCGGTTCGAGAGTGAAAAAGGATAATTGTGACACTAACAGAGCCGTAAAGTGTTTTAAACAATCAGGAAATGGAAATGGCAAGAGCAGTTGGGCGCATTAAAGGAATGGGTCGGTCAACATTTTTTATTGTCCCTACGGGTCAGCCATGTGTTTTTAAGCCTAAGTCGCTCGATTTTAGAAGAATTTTCTATGGACCTTACCCGAGTTTTTGTCCATTAAACGCATGCAAAAACAGGCACCAGGGCACTGCCATTTTGTGATAATCCTATCACTCGCCCCATCGCCCTGGCTGACCTGCTTTTGCGGCACTAAATCATATCCCCCGCCCCTGAGCCTGACATTATCAAAACATTCATATTCCCCGCCTCTCTCCGTGACGTTACTGTGCTGCGTAGGCAAACGCATCCAGTCGCTTTCTATGCGACTTCACACAGAACCCGGAAACCAACACAGATCAACTCACAACACACTGCTCCACAATTCGGAATATGAAACTGTACTTTAAAATCAAACAGCAATACAGTACATTTGGTAAAGTACATTTATTTGACATTAAATGTTTAGAGAATATTCAGCAATTGGCATATTAAATCGGAATGGAATTTATTTTCTTTTCTCTCGATCCGCAAATCCGGAAAAGTTTATTGTGAGTCACGCGCTGTTCCTTTATGGTACACAGGGTGTTGGTTTTTGTTAAAAGAAGCACTTTGGACGCACGGTGAACTGCAAGGCTGTTCCATCAACTAAGCACTAGGGCACCGTAAAGGTCGATATGTTGCTTCTAGCTGCTAGTACCGCGTAAGGGCATATGGCCCCTTGGCGATCGTCCCATAAAATGGTCAACGTTGTGCAGTTGTTTACAAGAAGCTGCAGCTGGCGGTTGAAAAATCCGTCTGCCAGGGTCTGGAATAGGTGGCAGTGGCAGTACGGTAGGATGTACCTGTTTAGAAAACATAAAAATTGAAATTAGTCTCACCAGCCGATCTTTATTACTATTATTCATTTTATTTATTACGGGCGAGCTGAAACTATTTTCTTGCGAGGATAGTGAAATGGAGTCTGTTCGGCTCTAAAAGCAAAGCGAAAACTAACGAAATAAATCGAGGGAAACACACAAACTAATGATTGTTTTTACCGTTGAACCACTGAGAAACGACTGGTTGTCTACATGGCTGTCGAATGGGCACATGCATGCCCATGTGCCCGGTAGAAAGACGATCCCACAAATGTTGTACTTGCTCTTCATTCATTCATTCATTCATTCATTCATTCATTCCAGTATAAAAGCGTCTAAGGAGTTACTTACATTATATTTGCCATTTCTATTGTGTCTCTGCGTAATGCAGTCCGTAAATCCCACTGTGTTTGTGCCAACGATTTTTCATATACTGAACTAACATGAAACTTGGTCTAGTTTCAGAATTTTCAGCCTTATCGTCTCTTACGTTACTGCCCCCCTCCTTCAAAGGAAGTCCTTTCGGCATGGTCCCTGTCTCTCAAGGTAAAAAAACAATAGAACCTTATACTGCCAGTGCAAGTCGCGGGCCACTTCAGCCCGCGAGCAAAAAATCAAAGCCGCTGACCTTCACTCTGCATGAGCGTACATTCTTACTTTGCAACATCCTGTGTAAAGCCATCTGTGAGAACTTGAATTTTCGACTCCATCTTTGTACTAGGCCTCAATGTGCAAATGCGAACTGGCTTCTCTCCCATCTGCAACACCTCGCTTGGCGCGTTCTAAGGCCCCCAATTTTGTCCTTGTTGTCCGCGAGCTTTGCAGCCCTAGAGAACCATAATTATGGAGACATTGGGCCTCATTACACGGTAGGCGGTTGCCGCCGGTATTTTACCGTGTCCGCCTTGGTGGATGGCGGAATTACCGCCCTACTCCAAGGTGAGCGGGGGCGGTAATTCCCCATTCACCAAGGCTCTTCCTCATTCCCATTTTTGCCCCCATAGGGCATAATGGGAATGGGGAAGGTGCTAATTACGGTACCGCAAATTGCGGTACCGTAATTAGCTCCGAGGTCCCTTTGCGGCACCCTACTTTAACGGCTGGTAAAACCAGCAGTTAAAGTCAGGTCCCGCAAAGGGAACTCGTAGTAAGACGGTAGGGGTTTACCGGTACCAGTGCCCTTACCGGTACCGGTAAACCCCTACTGCCTACTGTGTAATGAGGCCCATTGACTTTTTGGGGGAAGGTCAGGGAAAGTATAAAGTACCCGAGGAGTTGAGTTGAAAGTGAGATTTATTGTTTATTTGTTTTATTATTTGCAATACGCAAGCCTCTCCTCGGTTAACAGTGCGCAACATTTACATGAGATTGCGAAACTTAGTTACAGCAACAAAAATATATACATACACATATTCACAAGGTCAGCGATATGAGGTGAATAGAGAGAGAAGTCAAAGATGAGACCCAGGTTGTTCGCCACCCAGGATGGTGAATGGAGGGTTTAGGGTTAGCATACTTTGTATGCACACTGTACAATAACATTATTTTCAAAAAGACAATCAGATTGCAATGATTTATTTAAACCGGGATTTGAACTTCTCAACGAGCTCTGATGGCACAGTGGCAATGTTTGGTGGCAATGCATCAGTGCTCTGCACAGAAACACTCAAAATTCCATATCTGTGCTTCTCTAGTACACTAAAAATAAGGCCTTTAACAAAGTCGAACTCCATTTCCTCATATACTGGTTCCCCCCCCATTTCTTACTTCTTTTTCCAAAGGTTGTAGTGTAGCGATGCATCCCTACATTTCCTGTAGTCCTAGACTGTTCACGGCCCACATTCTCGTTATGGGCCAAGACCGCTAGTAGAGTCCCATGTTTCATGCCCTGTATGCCGAAATGCAATCGCTTTGGCCTGTACTTTAGGCACATATTGTGGAACACCTCCAATTCTCCTGTGTGACAGAATTCTGTCAGTCCCCTCAAATCTCTTGATAGAGTTTTATCAAACACAATCTTCTCAATGCACTTGTGTAGAGGTGAAGATGGTATCAAACACTTCTTCTTCCGTGCCTGCTCTGGGGACAAAGGGCCATGTTCACATTGGTGGAAATTAATGTTGGTTTTCTGTCCAGCGGTGAACGTTGGTACAGTGGTGCATCAGTGACAGCCATGTTTCAAGTAGGATTTCCACTGACCCTTCACGAGTTTTGGAGCTCCACTAAAGATGGTTGCTGATAGACTGGGACCACTCTGAAATACTTTCAAAACCTTTTTTTTCCCTGCAGCTGAGATTTTCTTATTGATTGATTTAGCAAGATGCCATACGTCAAATTGATGTTTAATATGTGGGAACTGTTCCCTTATTGTCTTGGCAATCGAAACGTGTCTGTCCCTGGCTATGAGGTCGATGTGCATTCCCCTTGATTGTAGATATTGCAATGATTTTATAAATCCTAGTCTCTCCATGGCCACTGAGGATTTACATTGGGACACCTGCACGACCACCAAACTCACAATTTTCTTACTATCTATGTCCTGAAAGTGGTAGGTGCAGTACTTGGCAGAAAATCCAGGGCTGTCGCACTGTCCATCGCCGGCTAGCCTGAATTGTTCCCTTTGAATGTACTTGCTAGAGAAAATTGTTCAATTTTCCAAGCATCACTAATGGCCGGAAATAGATAATCATGTTGGTATTTGTAGTACTGCGTTTTAGAAATGAAATGGAGTCCCACAAACTGAAAGAAAGACTCTAACTTTCTAAAACTGGACCCACTAAAAAGTGATGCAGCTGCACACAGTAGATTGCCTGCTGGCAGTTTCCCCAGCATCGGTTGTGCAGACCAGGAGAACACATGATTTAATCTACAGGCGGCATGTATTTTGACGTTACTGCCTTGTTTTTGACGAGTCACATGAATCAATGGCTCCCCACATACTTTCCCTCTGATGGAATGCCCACATTTCAGCCTACTTATAATATCCATCAAACAACTGTCAAATACTATGTATTTGCCCTCCTTCATTAGACTGTCATCCGGCGTGAAAGTTGTTTCGGACTGTGCCATTGAGGACATATCAACAAATTTGAAAGAAATTTTTCTGATATCAAGTTCTGATGCGTCGTTGGGTGCTGCTGCTGGTTCATTCTCTGTCATTTCAACATCTGTTACTTCAGCATTGATGGGAGAACACAACAATGTCGACAGCTTTTTGAGTGGCATTTTTTTGGCGGGTGTGGATTGTGTGAATTGATCTGCGACTACTTCAGAGCTATCTTCAATACATTCAGTATCATCTTCTTGTGGTGTTGCAGTTGCACTGTAGCAATGGTCCAATAAAACTTTACTGGATTCTCCGGACACATTCAATTCATGTTCTGGCCATTGGACATGAGCATCTCGAGTCTCAACACGTGGCGTCTGAATTAATAGTGTAAATGGTCTGGCAAGCAACATCTCTCATTTGCTTCACTGTCTGTGTATGTATAGTTCGTACACCCATGGGTAACTAGAGGACAGATTGGAAAAGGGATGTTCATTTTAAACACAATATAAAGTATAGTACAATTGACAGGAAAAAAACATAATATAGTCCCCAACACAAAACAATTCCTAAAATTATGAGCTGTTTGTAACTAACCTTATTTTTGTTTCTTTTCTTTGCAACTTTCTTGACTCAAACGTCAACATCTGCACGCTGTTGCTCCGATTTGTTTCTGCATGTCTTCCCTTCCTCTTGCGCTGCAACAACTATATTTTCTGGATCCGCATAGACAGCACGGAATGACGCTCCATCGACTCCCTGAAACATAGTACTTTCATTACTATGTATCACAATATTGAAAATATAAAACACACGTGAGGACGAACGCACAGGTACATCTCAATAGCTAAACACGCATTAAACATTGTGTAGAACAATCAAACGACAAGTATTCGAGCTCTGATGATCTAGTTCGATGGAACTGTCAGTATCCATACCTCTGGCTCTGCATGGACTTCCATGAATGGTTGTATTGGAGAGGAGGCATCAGCAACTCCCTGAAACACAGTACTTGCATTAGTATGGTTTTCAATATTGGAAACATAACACACACTTGGGGTCGACGGCACAGGTACATATAAAGAGATAACCACAAATGATGCATTGTCTAAAAGAATCAAGGAATATCTAAATATGATCAGATTTCATCAACTTATTTCTCCAATTTCTTTACATCTGCATCACCTACAAGGGATGTAATTGTGGAGGAAGCTCTGTCGTCTCCCTGAAACACAGTACTTGCGTTAATAGGGAAGAAAATATAGCAAATGGAATCACGTTATATGATGACGCTCGATGGAGCTGTCAGTATCCGTACCTCGTGCTGCCGAAGAATATGTAGGGATGTTGTAAATGTAGTGCGCACTTCCGAAAGCTGTTGTGCCGATTTGTATACACAAGGTCCCGCTTCCCCTTCCCCTGGAATTACTTGAATGTCAGGCTCTGCATCAAGTGCAGGGGTTGACGCACCATCAACTGCCTGAAACATAGTACTTGCATTAGTAAGGATTACAATATTGAAAACATAACACACACTTGTGGTCGACCGCACAGGTACATATCAATGGCTAACCACAAATGAAACATTGTGTAGAACAATCAAACGACAAGTATTCCAGCTCTGATGATCTAGTTCGATGGAGCTGTCAGTATCCATACCTCGTGCTGCTGAAGAACATCTAGGGATGTTGTCAATGTGGTGGACACTTCAGCATCTCCCTGAAAGACAGTACTTGCATTACTATGATAACACTAATTATAACTGAAAACAAACACCAGTGGACGATAACTAAGGTGTATATCAATTGGAAAGCACTAACCAAACATTCGGTAAAATAATTACACGATACAATAAAAATATTACTTGACATGCATAAAACAAGTCTGTAGCGGAATAGCCAAGTAAGATTACCTGATACGCGCTAGAAGTGGTTGATAACTGCGAGCACGTCACGGATGTAGAATGTTCTTTGCTTCAGATTCAAGGGATAGTCAAGCAGTTGTAAAGGTAAATTATTGATTGATAATGAAATGTCAATATTAAAAATTGCCATGTAAGGAGACAGAATACTTGAGAGTAATGCTATTGAAAATGCGCAATATAGCACAGTTCCCTGTGCCCATACATAGATTTCGTTTGTGGGTTATGAAATCGAAAAAGAATATATTGATAAATGTCATTATTCAAAAAACTATACACTCATATCAATGTCGAAAGTATTACAAGGGACACAACACCTAAAATATCAATGAATCCATTCGGCTACCTACACACTTCCGCAAGGCCTAAAGCTAAATCCGGAAACTTGACTCACCAGTGGCGGAATGTGGACGAATAGAGTGGAAATAGCATTTGCGAGCAATTTTCGTGTCGTTTGCCGTTTATTCTTCTTTGTTACCCAAGATGTTGTGTACATGTTCGAGGAAAAGTGCCGGCTGCAGATGTGGTATCAATCACCCCTCTTGTCCTCTAAGACTTGTTGGACTCTACTTTCGAGATCATCCAGTGGATATCCGCAATGTCTGACCCATTCTCTTATTCGATCAACAGTTTTCGGAAATACATGCATTGTAGTGCCTTCAGATTTAGCATGGGTCTTCGAAGGGCAACCGCTAATCGAACAGGCAGGCATTGTTGAAAATTCTGAAAAGTAAATATCGACATTATTATACAATCTTGATGAATAAAAATGTGATACAAAAGTAAATGAACCATACAATTTTCAATGCAAGGTTTGTTTTGGTCGCAGGAACTATACCAGTTCATCATGTGCGGCTTAGTATTTGCAGAAATGTATAAATGATGTGACTAAACTCTGAACATGTGACTCGTCCCTTGGATGTTCTGTCTTGTACGAGAAGGAAACATGCTTACATTATAGACTGGACCCCCGAAGGATGCAATTCGATGACAATTGACACAGATGAAAACAAATAGATCTATTGATAGCATAACAATGGAAACTCAAGTCAATATCAATGAGACCAATGAACATAGCACTATTGAGGACTCTATTTGCAAATAGATAGAAATTTAAAAATCAACAAAATATGACTAGGATACATGGCCTTACCTTGACCAACAAACAATTGGATTCAGCAAGCCGAGCAGTATGTTGCAGGAAAACAGGTAGATGGCCACAGGTAGCACACTGACGAGTTTGCTCGAATCGGTCACAGAAGTTCACGGATAGCACGACGACAAGCAGATTAGCATAGATCTCAGTGGTTCTCAGGTAGCACGTTCAGGAGTTGACTTGCAAAGCACAAAGATGTTCTCATGAGACATATCAAGTGGTTTATAAAGTATTACAAACAGGGGTGTGTTTGTGAATGAATGACGTGTGTATGTCGTGGTATTATGTGGTTTGCCGGGGGCCGGCCAGCGTGAGGGGGGGTCCTGGCCGGACACACAGGATCAGAGGAGGCTAAGTGAGCGATGGCCCCTTGGCGTGGGATACCTTTTGAAGTGTACATGGTGTTTGGCACCTTGGCCGTTCGCGCCCCTGACAGCCCCCCATGGCAGCGCACATCCACTGGCGCGAACCGCCTTTGATAGAGGGGGTGGATGGGCCGGTGGGCGTGCAGGCAAGGCACAGGAAGACTGCTGAATGTAGACACTCTTATGTGGATTGCAGGGGGGCGGCCTGCTTCAAGGCGGAGCCCTGCCTGGAGACACAGAGTCTGAGGAGGCCATGTGAGCGATGGCCCCTTGGCGTGGTATACCTTTTGAAGTGTACATGCTGTTTGGCACCTTGGCCGTTATCGCCCCTGACAGCCCCCCATGGACTTGTTGTCATGGACTTTTGTTTTTGTTAAACTAACCACTTTTTTATACTTTATATAGTGTTACTTCGCCTTTGATAGGGGAGGGGGGGTGGATGGATGGATGGGCCGGTGGGCGTGCAGACAAGGCACAGGAAGACTGCTGAATGGAGACACACTTGATTCATTTAGAAAATCGAAACAACCATTGTTAAAATATATGTGGTGTTTTATTTTTTTGATGGCACAAAAATACAAAACTTTACACATTGTACAGGTCAGGTTGCAGCACAGCGAGAGAAAATCCCCTGTACTGACCGCTGTCACTTGGGAAAGTTTCTCTTACGGCACGAACGGCACAGGTGGATATTACTCTTCGAACGCAGTGTCCAAGCCTCCCGTGAAGCCACCATGTAAAGGAACGATAGGCCACCAGCCTATACCACCTGTGAAAAGGAATGAAACAAACTGTTTTTAAATGACCAAGATAAGTTTGATAAACGTTTGTTGTCAATGACAATTCTTGTAACTAATGGCATTCTGCTCGGACAAATGCTATCTAGACACTGCACACTATTGAACGACTTTCATGCGTTACAATGATATGTATATGTAATTTTGGATATAGTAGAAGACCATGAAATAGGAGTGGCATGACAAGCAGAGTATACTTACTCGTTACTTGGATTACGAGGACGAACAGTTGCGCGACGTTCGTGCATAAGCACCATCATTATCCTCAACACGGACCATGTGAGGCAGGCTGCCCTGAAGTCTGCCAGCTCGGTAACGCATTGCGGCGTGTCTCGCCTTCCGAAATGTAGGCCACGCATCCCGAGTTTTCACAGCAGCAGCAGTTCTCGTCCTCATTAGCTCGCACCGATTGCATGTGCACCAGGTGGAAACACCGTCCATGCGACTAGGTCCAGTGTCTTCATCCGTTGATTCGTCCTCCCAACTGCCGTCTGAAGACCCATCGTTTTCGCGTGTTTCCCTTTCCAGTAGTTCCTCCTCAGTATGCTCAGGCTTGTACATGTAGGGCATTATTGTAGCCATTGTGTGTTAAACAAACTAAAATAATTTATAGCAGTGGTACTGGTATCTGTTCACACGGGCTACAAGCAACGAAGGTAGCTGACCAGAGCACAGAAACGAGTCACAGAATACTCAAAGTAACACAGAGAGAGGAATGGAATCGAAAGTCTGCTGCTGTGTGTTGTGAAACGGTGTGTTTATACTTATTGAGGAAAGAGGCGTCCTGCCATTTCCATGGCGACACTTCATTAGCTGAGGCGCAGCGATTGTTGACACGAAACGTGCTTTGGCGTTGGGAAATGGGCGGTACGCATCTGCTGATGACAGGCTCAGAGGCGGGGGAAATGATTTAGTGCCGCAAAAGCAGGTCAGCCAGGGCGATGCGGCAAGTGATAGGATTATCACAAAATGGCGGCGCCCTGCCGCCTGTTTTCTCGTGCGTTTAATGGATGAAAACTCAGGTAAGGTCCATAGGAAATTTTTCTAAAATCGAGCGACTTAGGCTTAAAAACACATGGCCGAACCGTAGGGATAATAAAAAATTTTGACCGAACCATTCCTTTAATTATCAGAACGGTTGCACATATTTAGAAACACAGGCAGTCAAGAAGACAGATGACTGCCATTAATGTCAAAAGGGAGCCTGCCATGACCCAGTGCAATTAGCATCCGGGGAAAATTTGCGCACAAAAGACCTTTTGCACACAGAAGACCATGGGATTATATTGAGTAGGATCTGCACGGACATTGCATCAATGTAAATACAAATGCACCGTGGCTGGATGGCTGCAGGTGGTATTTAAAGGCTATTATAGCTTTTAACCCACATTGAAATCCCACGATTCTAAAGTATTCAAGCCTTTATGGAGTGTTTTTAAATTAAAGATCCACATTTGTTCCCTGTAGGACAATTTATTAGCAATTTGAACTAGTCCACTGGCAAAAGAAATTTCGATGCAAAACCATGTGAGTGATTCTGCATCATGTCCCATTTCCACAAAATGAGTGACTAAGGGAGCCGAAAGGTTGCCCGTTATGATTTTGGAGTGATGCTCACTGATTCGCAAGTGTACTTCTCTAGAAGTTTGTCCTACATAATACAATTGACACGGGCATTGAATGGCGTTCACCACATTCTTTCTTTTGCAGGTGGTGAATGTACGTAATTCCCAAGTCTTACCATCATTAAAGAAATTCATAGGGCCTCATTACATGGTAGGCGGTAACCATGGCGCTAATAGCGCCATGGTTGCCGCCGGTATTTTACCGTGTCCGCCTTGGTGGATGGTGGAATTACCGCCCTACTCCAAGGTGAGCGGGGGCGGTAATTCCCCATTCACCAAGGCTCTTCCCCATTCCCATTTTTGCCCCCATAGGGCATAATGGGAATGGGGACGTGCTAATTACGGTACTGCAAATTGCGGTACCGTAATTAGCTCCGAAGTCCCTTTGCGGCACCCTACTTTAATGGCTGGTAAAACCAGCCGTTAAAGTCAGGTCCCGCAAAGGGAACTTGTAGTAAGGCGGTAGGAGTTTACCGGTACCGGTGCCCTTACCGGTACCGGTAAACCCCTATCGCCTATCGTGTAATGATAGTTTTTTTGGGGAATTTGCAAGCTGCACATGAAGTGCATGGATAATGGCCTTTAAATTGGTTGAAATAACTATCTGTAACCTGGTTAACTCGTAAAGGTAATCTGCTGGCGCGTGTATGTTTTTGCCACAAATGTTTGCTTTTTTTAAAAGCAAATAAAGGTTTCTGCAGCTTGAGGTCCGTAGAGTTGAGAATCCTCCAATTCTTGAGAATGATCCCTTTGATAGCCTCACTATGTTGACAGAAAGTAGATACGCAGACAAGTTGTTCATTCTCTGCGCTTTTGGGTCTAACTACAAGTAAGGCATCTCGATCAATATATCGTACCCTTTTTCTAGAATGTTTAATCAGTTTGCGAGGATAACCTCGATTTAGAAGCCTAGCCTGTAGCACAGCTGCATGTACATTAAATTGCATGATATTGGAGCAGTTACGGCGTAGTCGTGAGAACATTCTGTATGGCAGATTCCGCAAAAGGCTTTTGGGATGTTGACTTTCGAACTGCAAAGGGGTGTTCCATTCTGTCGGTTTTCTGTAGAGCTCAATCTGCAGAAACCGTCTTCATAATAGATGGATAAATCGAGGAAAGCAATTCGAGAGGTTGAATATTCAAAGGTGAACTTAATATTGGCATCAACTTGATTAAGCTACCATATAAAACGTACCAGAGTGACCGTGTCCCCTTCCCAAAGAAGGAAAATGTCATCAATATAACGCCGGTATATTTTGATGTTATTAATGAATGGGTTGGCATCATTGAGCACAACATTTTCCTCAAATAGGGACATGAAGAGAATGGCCAAATTTGGAGCAAAGGAACAGCCCATTGCCATCCCTTTAGTTTGTATAAAGAAAGTGTCTTTGAATTTGAAAAAGCTGTTGGATAAAACCAACTTAGAGCATGTTGTCAAAAATTCTGTTGGAACTGTGTGTGGCAAAGGGCGTGTGTGGCAAAGGGCGACTTTCTAACATGACCCGTAAGCTTGAAATCGCCTGATCTTGGGGAATATTAGTATATAGGGCCTCTATATCCAAGGATACCAAAATGTGTTATGTCGCATCAAAATGTAGGCCTACAATGCTATTAATCACATCCCTGGAATCTAACAAGAATGTGGGGGTGGCCATAGCCAAAGGTTTAATGAACTCGTCTATGTATTTAGACAGGGGCTCCAGAATGGAGCCACAGCCTGAGACAATTGGCCGACCCGGAGGGTTAGATGTATCCTTATGAATCTTGGGAATAATATAAAAGAGAGGAACTCTTTCTTCTGAGGAATTAATATACTCAAATTCCTTACTAGACAGAACCCCAGCCTCAAATGCACTTTCAGTAACTGTAAGAATTTTATTTTTTATCGAAGTTGTAGGGTCACAGTTGATTTCCCGGTAATGGCCAGGGATACTAAGAAGTCTAATGACCTCCTGATCATAAAGCTTAGAGTCCCATACGACTATTCCCCCGCCTTTGTCTAGAGACTTGATAACAATAGAAGAATCATGTCAAAGGGATTCAATTGCATGGAAGTCGGCTAATTTGAGATAGGGGGGCCGATTCATGGAACAAACGTGCGCCGAAAATCTTCGCGCAAGCATGCGCAAGCATGCGCAAGCGGAAAAAAACAGGCGCACGCGCACGCATGCGATTCATGGAAGTCCCTGCGCGTGTTCACCGCGGGATGTGCGCCAAACCCGTGCATGGCGTACAAGTCACTGCAACATCGCGAAAGGCGTGCGCGACGCGCACAGTGAAGGCGCACAACCTCAGCGCACACACCAGAAAGTGGGCGGGACATGGGGCGTAACGCGCGGAATGGGGAACAACACGCGAAAATAAGGGCGTAACTGGGGATGTACTGCAGGGAAGCAGACGGAACGCCCATACGCACTCGAACCACACGTATCCATGGAATCGAATAGGGCAAAGCCACGCACAGCCGAAGACACGCACAAGCTGAAACACGGCCGCCACACGAAGGCAGGCGGTAGAGTCCCAGCGCATCAAAAAAGTGGTGTGCGGGAAGTTAAATACGCGATTGAGCGGGGTACGTGCGTTTCAGGGGTGCGCGAGAAATTCTAAACGCGATTGGCCTGGGTACGTGTATTACAGGGGTGCGCGAGAAAATCTACACGCGATTGGCCTGGGTACGTGGATTTCAGGGGTGCGCGAGAAATGCTACACGCGATTGGCCTGGGTACGTGTATTACAGGGGTGCGCGAGAAAATCTACACGCGATTGGCCTGGGTACGTGGATTTCAGGGGTGCGCGAGAAAATCTACACGCGATTGGCCTGGGTACGTGTATTACAGGGGTGCGCGAGAAATCCTACACGCGATTGGGCCTGTGCGAGTGGGGCAGTGTATTACGTAGGTGTGCGGGAAGTTGAAGAGGTGAATTGCCAGTGTGGGTCCTCCCAGGTCTCCCCTCTACCCCCTCCACGACCTCTGCAGGCAGCCCACACCACAGGGGACTACCCCGCACCCCTGGTCATGTCCCGCAGGCAGCCCATCCACCATGGGCATGCCCCCCAGCCAAGCCACATGTCCCCTTGCACCCCCACCCCCCAGCACCGTGGGGCACCTGCCAGCAGGCCCCCAACCATGTCCCACTCATGTCCCCTTGCACCCCCACCCCCCAGCAGGCCCCCACTCATGACCCCTTGCACCCCCACCCCCCAGCACTGTGGGGTACCTGCCAGCAGGCCCCCAACCATGTCCCACTCATGTCCCCTTGCACCCCACCCCTCCAGTCACCAGGGGCAGCCTCCACCAGGCCCCCACCCATGTCTCCCACCACCCCCACCCCTCCAGTCACCAGGGGCAGCCTCCACAAGGCCCCCACCCATGTCTCCCACCACCCCCACCCCCCAGCACTGTGGGGCACCTGCCAGCAGGCCCCCAACCATGTCTCCCAGCACCCCCACCCCCAGTCACCAGGGGCAGCCTCCACCAGGCCCCCACCCATGTCTCCCACCACCCCCACTCCTCCAGTCACCAGGGGCAGCCTCCACCAGGCCCCCAACCATGTCTCCCACCACCCCCACCCCCCAGTCACCAGGGGCAGCCTCCACAAGGCCCCCACCCATGTCTCCCACCACCCCCACCCCCCAGTCACCAGGGGCAGCCTCCACAAGGCCCCCACCCATGTCTCCCACCACCCCCACCCCCCAGTCACCAGGGGCAGCCTCCACAAGGCCCCCACCCATGTCTCCCACCACCCCCACCCCTCAGTCACCAGGGGCAGCCTCCACAAGGCCCCCACCCATGTCTCCCACCACCCCCACCCCCCAGTCACCAGGGGCAGCCTCCACAAGGCCCCCAACCATGTTTCCCAGCACCCCCACCCCTCCAGTCACCAGGGGCAGCCTCCACCAGGCCCCCACCCATGTCTCCCACCACCCCCACTCCTCCAGTCACCAGGGGCAGCCTCCACAAGGCCCCCACCCATGTCTCCCATCACCCCCACTCCCCCAGTCACCAGGGGCAGCCTCCACAAGGCCCCCACCCATGTCTCCCACCACCCCCACCCCCGGTCACCAGGGGCAGCCTCCACAAGGCCCCCACCCATGTTTCCCACCACCCCCACCCCCCAGCAGGCCCCCACTCATGTCCCCTTGCACCCCCACCCCCCAGCACTGTGGGGCACCTGCCAGCAGGCCCCCACTCATGTCCCCTTGCACCCCCACCCCCCAGCACTGTGGGGCACCTGCCAGCAGGCCCCCAACCATGTCTCCCAGCACCCCCACCCCCAGTCACCAGGGGCAGCCTCCACCAGGCCCCCACCCATGTCTCCCACCACCCCCACTCCTCCAGTCACCAGGGGCAGCCTCCACCAGGCCCCCAACCATATCTCCCACCACCCCCACCCCCCAGTCACCAGGGGCAGCCTCCACAAGGCCCCCAGCCATGTCTCCCACCACCCCCACCCCCCAGTCACCAGGGGCAGCCTCCACAAGGCCCCCAACCATGTCTCCCAGCACCCCCACCCCTCCAGTCACCAGGGGCAGCCTCCACCAGGCCCCCACCCATGTCTCCCAGCACCCCCACTCCTCCAGTCACCAGGGGCAGCCTCCACAAGGCCCCCACCCATGTCTCCCACCACCCCCACTCCCCCAGTCACCAGGGGCAGCCTCCACAAGGCCCCCACCGATGTCTCCCACCACCCCCACCCCCCAGTCACCAGGGGCAGCCTCCACCAGGCCCCCAACCATGTCTCCCACCACCCCCACCCCCCAGTCACCAGGGGCAGCCTCCACAAGGCCCCCACCCATGTCTCCCACCACCCCCACCCCCCAGCAGGCCCCCACTCATGTCCCCTTGCACCCCCACCCCCCAGCACTGTGGGGCACCTGCCAGCAGGCCCACAACCATGTCCCCTTGCACCCCCACCCCCAGTCACCAGGGGCAGCCTCCACCAGGCCCCCACCCATGTCTCCCACCACCCCCACTCCCCCAGTCACCAGGGGCAGCCTCCACAAGGCCCCCAACCATGTCTCCCACCACCCCCAGTCACCAGGGGCAGCCTCCACAAGGCCCCCACCCATGTCTCCCACCACCCCCACCCCTCCAGTCACCAGGGGCAGCCTCCACCAGGCCCCCAACCATGTCTCCCACCACCCCCACCCCCCAGCAGGCCCCCACTCATGTCCCCTTGCACCCCCACCCCCCAGCACTGTGGGGCATCTGCCAGCAGGCCCCCACTCATGTCCCCTTGCACCCCCACCCCCCAGCACTGTGGGGCACCTGCCAGCAGGCCCCCAACCATGTCTCCCAGCACCCCCACCCCCAGTCACCAGGGGCAGCCTCCACCAGGCCCCCACCCATGTCTCCCACCACCCCCACTCCCCCAGTCACCAGGGGCAGCCTCCACAAGGCCCCCAACCATGTCTCCCACCACCCCCACCCCCCAGTCACCAGGGACAGCCTCCACAAGGCCCCCACCCATGTCTCCCACCACCCCCACTCCCCCAGTCACCAGGGGCAGCCTCCACAAGGCCCCCACCCATGTCTCCCACCACCCCACCCCCCAGTCACCAGGGGCAGCCTCCACAAGGCCCCCACCCATGTCTCCCACCACCCCCACCCCTCCAGTCACCAGGGGCAGCATCCACCAGGCCCCCACCCATGTCTCCCACCACCCCCACCCCTCCAGTCACCAGGGGCAGCCTCCACCAGGCCCCCAACCATGTCTCCCACCACCCCCACCCCCCAGCAGGCCCCCACTCATGTCCCCTTGCACCCCCACCCCCCAGCACTGTGGGGCACCTGCCAGCAGGCCCCCAACCATGTCCCCTTGCACCCCCACCCCCCAGCACTGTGGGGCACCTGCCAGCAGGCCCCCAACCATGTCCCCTTGCACCCCCAGCCCCCAGCACTGTGGGGCACCTGCCAGCAGGCCCCCAACCATGTCCCCTTGCACCCCCACCCCCCAGCAGGCCCCCACTCATGTCCCCCTGCACCCCCACCCCCCAGCACTGTGGGGTACCTACCAGCAGGCCCCCAACCATGTCCCACTCATGTCCCCTTGCACCCCCACCCCCCAGCACGGTGGGGCACCTGCCAGCAGGCCCCCAACCATGTCCCCTTGCACCCCCACCCCCTAGCAGGCCCCCACTCATGTCCCCCTGCACCCCCACCCCCCAGCACTGTGGGGCACCTGCCAGCAGGCCCCCAACCATGTCCCCTTGCACCCCCACCCCCCAGCAGGCCCCCACTCATGTCCCCCTGCACCCCCACCCCCCAGCACTGTGGGGCACCTGCCAGCAGGCCCCCAACCATGTCCCACTCATGTCCCCTTGCACCCCCACCCCCCAGCAGGACCCCACTCATGTCCCCTTGCACCCCCACCCCCCTGCAGGCCCCCACTCATGTCCCCCTGCCCCCAGGTCCTGACGAAACGCAATCATGGCAGTAATGGGCAGCATACCCAGCACAAACACCCAGCCAAGGATTGCATCCACCCACATAGTAGATGCAATTACATGATACAACCCCAATGGCAAGTATGTAAATGAACACATGTCCGTCACACACACATACACAATGGGTGCAAGTGAATGTCAAAACCCATATCATGACATGCATGAAACCAATGAGAAAATACCACAAATGTAAGTAATAAATATATGTATTAAAGATGAAAATGAAGTAAAGAAATAAAACACACAACAATGGGGATGACAAAACAAATGGTCCATGTCCGAGAACTAATAGAAACAATCAAAAAACAAAGGAATCCAAAAACTAATGTAGTCCAAAGCAAAATAATGGGGGGAAAAATAAGGAAAAACCATTGCCTCATGGTGAACACAAATATAAATCCAACAAATGTTTTCCAAACATCAAACTATGTACAAGAATATCCCAGGGTCCATGAGCCCAACACCATAAATGAAACCTACTACTACTAACTAATAATAAAAATATATACAGAAAAGTGGCCATTGTCCGAGCGGTCCAAAAAAAACTTAAAAAATAAAGGAAACCTAACACTAACTAACTAAAGAACTATATACAATGGCAGCGGGCAAGTCCTGCGGCTCACTCTGTGATGTTGCCGGCCAGGGCATCCTCGAACTCCATGTCGATGTCCCGGAGGCGGGACTCTGTCCTGGCCCCGAGGTCTCGCAGGGACAACCCCGTGTCCACCTCAAACTCCCTGCGAGCTTCCTCGAGGCACTCAGCCCGCCTCAACGCCCGACGCATGGAGAACTCCGCCCTGACCATGGTGAGCCGCTCCTCTTCCGCCCGCTGCCGCTCCGCACCTATCCGCTGGACCAACTGCTCCCACACGGAAGACACTGCCATCCCAGGGTTCTCCTGCCCTCCGGCCGATGCCTGCCCCTCTGATCTTGATGGCCCCGAGCCATGATGCCTCCCACGTCGAGCCTGCTGCTGCCTCCGACGCCACTGCCTCTGCCAGCACGACGGCATCCAGGCTGATGGAATCCACCGATGCCGTCGTGCACGTGCCCTGCAAGATGATGCCGGCACATCCTCCATCTGCAGGGGGACAGTTGCTGGTGTGTCCACCCCTGCTGGACCTTCGACTCCCGACTGTGGCAGGGATGGGGTCCCCACCGAGCTGGCTGCGTTGGTCGGGGCAGGTCCACAGGGGGCCCTGGTGGCATCTGGGCCGGAAGACGGCATGGAGCACGACTGGCGCATAGCCTCCACAGAGGAGGAGAGGGTCGCCAGAAGGCCACACACATGTAGGAAACCCCCGACCATGGCGGCTCCCAAATGGTTCACGTACGCACGGTGCTCTTCGTGATGATGTGCATGCTCCTCCCGGGAAGCATGCACCTCATCACGAATGCCAGCCGTGCGCAACGCGACACCAATCAGGACCCTCTCCACACGGCCAGGGGTCCCCTCGTCCGCAGGTAGAGGAGTGTCAGATGACATGGACATCTCCCCTACCTGCGGACGGGCCAGGGATGGGGCATCCCTGCTGGTGCATGGTGGTGCAGTCACAGTGTCAGGGACAGTGACATGCACAGGCACCTCCACGGCGACCTGTGCTGCCTCCTGCCCCTGGCCCTGGACTGCACCACTTACACCAGTGGGGATGCCCCCACCAGGCCCCATGTGTGGCTCAGTAGCGGCCTCCTCCCCCTCTGTGGAAACCACCAACCTGGATGTCTCCACGCCGTCTTCCGCCGGTGCAAGCCCCTGTGGGGGCTCACCCACCCCTTCCGCTGCAGCCGTGGTGGCATCCCCGCCGCTCTGCTCCACAGCGCCTTCTCCGCCCTCTTCTTCACTTGCCACTGTGTAGAGGGAGACATAGAACACAAGCATCAGGGTACTGTACAATGGTCCCCTAGACAGGAAGCAACAGCAGATGAGTGGCACTGTCATACATCACTTCCATCATGTCCCTCCACAACACATGGGTCAGTGCAGGCAAAACACATACAGTAACAGGCATGCCGCATGCCATGGACATTGGCATACATGACCAAGGGACTCATGATTCATACAATGTTGGTTTTAAACTCACATGCATCATGGGTCTTGCCATCACATGCACACACCTCACCGTAGTTCCATCCATCTGGCCTCGTACACCACAGACGCAGTGGATACAAGGATGACTAGGCTGCATCAGTGAATCTGAACATTGTCACAGACATGTGTCATGCATCCATGGCAGTTACAAGTCACAGACACGCAGGTCAGACACACACACATGGACACCATACGTGTACATGGGACCAGCACCCATCCCTCACCCCCACCCATGTCCAGGAACAGAGACTGCCATGCTTCCATGTGTCCATTCCGCACAGAGCCCCCCATGTTGCAATAGAACACATGCACCAACCATGTGGTTCACACATCACTGTACTCACATGCCTGACCATGATGTCCCTGCACACACACATACGTACATGGCCTATGTCACACATACAGGCAGGTATCAGACAACCAGCACACTGCAACATGCCCTGTCTCACACAGTAATGCTTGGCCACTTACCGGCCAACTCCAGATGGGTCTGCCTCCGAAGGATCTGGGCGTGGAGCGCTGGGTCTACGCGTTCCAGGACCCTCATCTGGATGTCACTCAGGCGTGCCCGGCCCCCCTCCGCGAGGCGCCGGGCCTTATTGAGGGTCCTGGACCTCAAGTCCTCCCAGCGCTTCTTGATGTGCTTGATGTCGCGGGTTGCCACCCCCTCCGCGTTGATGGCAACCACTACATCGTCCCAGATCCTCTCCCGTCCTTCCTTGTTGGCGCGTGGTCTTCCGAAGAGGGCATCATAATGCCCCAGGACATGCTCCACCAGGACACCAACTTCCTTCTCACTGAAGCTGGTGGCCCTCTGCCTCTCTGGCTGGGGGTCGCCACTGCTCTCAGATGGTGCTTGCCCCGACATGGCGACCCCCGAGGCAGGCGTGGGTGGGCAACTGGGTCCTGGAGCTGGGCTGTGGAGCGATGGTATCCCAGTCGGGAGTCTACTGTTCCAGCAGGGGTCGACACAGCAACTGGACCCCTGCAGATGGCTGATGTGCAGGCACCAAATGGCAGGGCACGGTGGCAGCAGGCAGGCAGGCAGGCAGGCAGGCAGCAGCAGATGGCACGTGGGAGGCTGCTCGTGGCACTGGGGGGCAGTGATTCGGCCTTCTGGGCAGGAGCGTGGTCTTCCGTGTGTATTCGCGTGGCCAGCTTGATACCGAGTGATTTGGCACGTGAAAAATCTGCACGTCAGCGTGTAATTCGAGGAAAGGCCCGTAGCGCGTAAGCGCGTCTGCACGCATACGCATTTTCATTGGACCAAAGGCCCTCAGCGCGTGAGCGCGTCTGACGTGTCGTGCGAGAGTGTATCCCTCATTGCACGTGATGACAGAACACACGTGGATTTCAACCAATCGCGTGTGAAAGTTCACGGCACCCCGGAACACACGTACCCAGGCTAATCGCGTGTGGAACTACCCGCGCACCCGGAAAAACACGTACCCAGGCTAATCGTGTGTGGAACTACCCGCGCACCCGGGAACACACGTACCCAGGCTAATCGCGTGTGGAACTACCCGCGCACCCACAAACACACGTACCCAGGCTAATCGCGTGTGGAAAACTGCACGTCCGCGTGTAATGCGCGTAATCGCCCGTGAAAAACTGCACGTCCGCATGTGACGTGACGCGCGCGTGCGTTTCCCTCAGCACGGGTTAAAGGTGAGCGGGCCCAGCAGTTCGCTGTACGTGCCTTCCGTGGAGACCGACGTGTGTTGCTGCTTCCAGTTGTTTCGCGCGCCATCTACTTCACAGCTCTCAAGGACGTATCTCTTCTTTTGGCGGGGTATTGGCTACGCGTGTTTTTCTGCATCGCGCTAGTCAGACGGTGAGTCGCAAACGCTCCTTTTCCCACTGCGGGTGCCCCTGTGTATTGCACCCATTTTCGATGTCATCGTAGCCTGCGTGTCCCACGCGTACGCGTTATTCGTGTTACTGGGTGCCACCGCGTACTGTGGGAGGTCAAATCCACGCACGTAGGCTGCAGGGTTGCGTGCACGGTTTTACTGCAGTTTTGGGGTGCCTGAGCGTTGCGTGACCCGTCACCACATCACCGGGGTCACATACAGCCTTGCAGGTGCAGGGGGGCTGTTAACATCTTGCTTCCCACCCCCTTCACCCCAATTGCCCAGGTCAATTGTGGTGTACACCTCCCATTGGCACCACTCCATCTGTGCCAGCACTATTACATCTGTGCCATGGTTGGGAGGCCACCAAAGGTGAGGGGCGCCTCAGCTGGGCGTACTCCTCGTGGCGGGCGTGGTCGGGGACGTGGCCGTGGTGACCAGGGAGTAGGGGGACTCCAGGGTGTCCAGGGCAGCCACAGAGGGGGAAGAGGCAGGGGTGCGCCACTTGAGCACAATGTTGTGCCATGTGTTGGTGCAGCCATGCCACCACCCCCTGTGGCTCTGGGGGATGCAGCTCCTGCATCTGGCACTGGCACCCGTATGACCCAGCAGTCCGTTCCATCGACTGCCACGGGCCCAAGGGTAGCGGTAGCTGCAGGTGTAGCTGTGGACACCGCCACCCAGGCTCAGGGTCTGCCAGCGCAGGCTGCGTTGGCACTTGAAGAGCCCTTGGTAGATCTCCAACAGGCCAGGGGGGAAACCATAGGGGCACGCCGGGCTGCTCAGACCAAGACACGTGTCCCTGGGGCAGTCATGTCATCTGCTGCCCCGAACAGCCGGGTGTTGGCAAGTGCAGGGGCAGATGCACCCAACAGCACCCCGGTTGTGAGTCTGCCAACCAGGACCGTTGCGGTCAATGACCCTGCCACAGCTGATGTTGCTGTGCAGGGTCCATTAGTGGGCACCCAGCTGCCACTGACACAAGTCAGGCCTTTGGTCATCCCTCCACCTGCCACTCCCTCGGCTCAATCCACCGAACCCACTGGCCATACTGGTCAGGGCGGCATTAGCCAGCCAGGGTCTGCGCCACAGTCCAAGAGGAGGAAGGTTGCACCTGCAGCACAGGCTGGGACCCCACACACAGCCACGACCTCCTGCACGTCGAGGAAGAAGCCTTTCTGTAAGCAGGAACTGGACTTCCTCGTGGACTACGTGCGGGGACACAGCCGTGACATGCTAGTGGGTGCCAATAGTCAGACTACGGCTGATGACACCCACTGGAAGCATGTTGCGGAACATGTCAGTTCATTCGGCCATGAGGTGCGCACGGCGCAGGAGTGCAAAAAGCGCTGGAATGACATCAAGCGCAGCACTAAGGCTAAGCGTGCCTCAAATTACAACTTGACTCTGGTGACTGGCGGTGGGCCTGCACCAGAGGAGCAAGAACTCACTCCGCATGAGGCTCTCGTTGCGGAGTTCATACCACCAGAATTGGTCGAAGGTGTGGGAGAGATGCTGGACTTTGATGCCCAGTCCAGTGAGTGTTGATGCGTAGTTGTTGAGGACGTGTGTGTTTCACTTGTGGGATGTGTTGTGCATGATTGCTGCTACATGTGACGTGTACATGGTTCTGATGTGTAAGTAATGCAATGCTACTGTCATGCATGTCTCCTCTGCCTGCATGCGGGACTCCATGTGGGCATGCTCCCTTGCCCCTCCTCCGCCACTCTGCACCCCAGTTCCACCTTTGCACTGGTCTGCTACATTCTTGCCAATGTGTAGTTTCTTGTTCATGTGTCCTGTGTAGATGCTAACTTCCAGCTTAGAAACTGCCAGACATATGCCGTGTGGTACAGCCTTAGTACTCGATGCAGGGTATCCCACTTGTACTGTGCATGGGTCAGATGTCCCGCAGGGACATGAGTGCCCATTCATGCTCCATGTGCATTGCACGCATGCCCCTATGTGTCCTTGACTGGATGATCACTGTAATATGAGTCCTTGGTTACATACATTGCCTGCCATATTATCGGCCTCCCCATGTCAACTGTGGCTCAGTCCTGCGTTGCACACATGTTTAGGCAATGACAATCTGTGTGGCTCACAGGCCTCAGTCTGTTCAATGGCCAATGACTCTGTCCAACTCTTGTCGTGTCTTCTTCACACGTGGCTGGCCTCCGGATCTTCCATCATGTGTCCTGCCCACTGTCCCAGCATCATTAGCAGTGTTGTAATTTGAATCACATTAAGCTGTTGATGCCAGTCAACACTGCTTGTCAATACACAGGTGTATGGGCAGCCTTTTGATACCATGCTAGGCATCCCTGCTTTGGTACTGGGGTGGAGGGGTGCTTGGCTGCTAGACATGGTACACATTGAATACACAATGCACGTGATGTCTGAATTTGACATTGCACTGCCTTCACATTTCCTGGCACACACCATGGAGTGCTTGTACATGTAGGTAGTGAGTGGCGTACACATTTTCAGCACTGCATAGACCCACTTCCATGCAAACTGCCACCTTTCAACAGGTCTGATCACAGTGGCTATTCAAAGTAGACCCAGCATGCATGCCAGGTCATATGTTGTGTGTCACATGTCTGCCGGATGCCTTTGCTGTCGGTGTGTGTGTGTGTTGTGTGCTTCTGACATGTGTAGTGACCTTTTCCTCTCTATTTTTCAGGTGATGACGCAATGGATGCAGAGGATGGTGTTGTCATGCCAGACACAGGGTTGGTAAGACCACATCAACCCGGCACTAGTGGGGGTCGTGGGGTGGTAGGCCACGAAAACCCCCAAGTGCTGCAGTCCATCCTGTCTCTGGCTGCCTATGAGTCCAGCCTTGATGACGACTCTGACGTCCATGTTGAGTTGGATGAGCATCAAGTCCATGTGTCAGGGGTGAGTGATTCTGATGTGGACACTCCTCTGTCTGCGACACCTGCACTGAGGGATCAGACAGTCTTGGTTCCTCCGCCTGTGGTGGATCGGGACGCAGGGTCACCCTCCACACCAGTCACTGATGTGCCTGGGACATCACGTCGACGGGGGCATGTAGTCGTGCAGCCGCAGGCGGTGCCAACACAGCGAGGACCTCCGGTCCTTGGGTCCCGCAGGGGTCAAGCCCGGCAACGCGGTCGCCGCGCGCAACCACTGTATACTGAGTGGGAGCAAGACATGACTGCCAATTCCGAACGGCAGGGGGCAGCAATGGAGAACATCGCTGACAGCATGGAGCGTGTGGCCCGATCTGTGCTCCCCCCTGCTAGGCAGGTGCTTCTCCAGCAGCAGGCGGCACGGTCCACGGCCCGCTCACTCAGGCTGGGCATGGCGGCCTCAGACAGGGCACGCCAGGCTGAAATGTCGTCTCTGCGTCAAGCAATTGCTGCTCATGCAGAGGCGCACATGGATGCCCTGAGGGAGGAGAATGCCTCCCTCAGATCCACTCTGGGTGTCCTTATGATGTCCCAGAGGCAGCAGGCAGAGGAGAGGTTTGCACAGCTTGAGCGCACCATCTCGGCTGAGCTACAGGCTTGCCGGGAGGTGCAGCGGTTGTCCAGCCAGGCCTTGCAGGAGGAACTCTGTGTTACACGTGCTACCTTGCAAGAGGAAGCACGTGTATCACGTGAGGTTCTGCATGCAGACCTATGTAACATCGCCACACAGAACCAGGCTCACCTGTCCGGCAGACTTGCTGCCGACGAGGGGCAAGCTGCGGCTAGGCGTGGCCAGGCTACTGTGCCACGTCCTCCTTTCCAGGATGAGCCAGACTCGGACGACCATCTATCTCCCACATAGGTCGTGCTGTGCAGGCGTTGAGCCCATGGAGGTATTTTTTTTTGGCTCAGCATCATCGCATGTGGATGTTGAGCAGCACCCTGTACCTCCCCCCTCCTGGGTGCCTCCCCTCCCCCCCGGGTCGTATGTGGCCATTTTTGATTTTTCTTTTAGTTTAGTTAGTTAAGTTTCTGTTTGATAGTTAGTTTAAATAGGTAATGTAGGTTTTCCATAGTTAGTGTAATTAGTTAATAGTTGAGTTAGTTTAAAATTTGTAGTCTATTGTGCTTTCATGTGACAGTGCGGTGCCTTGTGGTTTTTGAAGGCATCCACTGTCTGTTCCAGCTGGGCCCTTCATGGTTGTCTTGTGTATGTGTTTGCTGCTTGGGTTCCTTGACTCACATATGCCACTCCTGCCTCCCTTATCCATGGGCTCGCAAGGATGGTTCGGTGTTACAGAATTTTACACAAGGGCTTTGGACTGTCATATCTGTGGCATGTCTGGTGCTTTGTGACTTGTGTTGACACCCCTAGTGGGGATGATTTAGGTGTAATTGTCCA
This sequence comes from Ambystoma mexicanum, assembly GCF_040938575.1. Lineage (NCBI taxonomy): Eukaryota > Metazoa > Chordata > Amphibia > Caudata > Ambystomatidae > Ambystoma > Ambystoma mexicanum. The sequence continues at coordinate 1,246,052,342 of NC_090936.1, forward strand.
CTGTTCAGCTTTTGCTAGATGGGGTGTGTCATGATTAATGTGGACATTGATTGCTATTCATTGTGTATTATGTCTCATATCTTTCCTGTACACGTGCCTGTTGCAATTCATGCTGTAGATAGTGTTCCACACTTTGGAAGTCAAAGACGGACTGATGGTGTGATTTGTGATGTGACTCTCTGACATGGTCAAGTAATGAGATGCCTGATGAGACACACACAGATCACTTTGATGCATTAATCATTTGTTTCATGCACTTTCTGCAGGGGGATGAGGCACCAGAGCACCTTTGCCAGCAGACATGGCCCATTGGACGACGGAATTCCTGACCCGTTTGTTGGTGCCCACATGCACATGTGTGCACGAGCAGAGCCACAGTGATTGCAGACCCACATCCTAGAACTGCTGACATGTTCCAAGGAACTCCAGGCAAGGTGAGCATCACAGGGGGGCCACGACACAGCAAAGCTTGCACCAGGCGAGTTGCACATGCAGGCTTAGTCACAGCACTGAGGGTGAGCTTAGACGAATATTGGTGTTGAAGCACACAATGCAGCTCAGATGTGTTTGTGGACTGATGGCTGTTGATAATAGGGTTGTCTGGGACACATGCAGGGGCAGTGGCACATACCCTGCGGTACACCAAGGTTCATTGAGGCACTTGTATCAACCATGTAGCCTTCAGGAGACATGGAAAGGGGCAGCTCACAGGGACATACAGCAAGGGACATACTTGGGTGCAGTGCATGTCTATTCCACGTACTTCATGATAAATGCACTGCCAACTTTGTTTTGGTCATGGTGGTACGCAACTTGCTCTGTAGTCATGGCTTGCCATATGGGTCTGTCTGCTTACCCAGGGAACATTGCATGTTGTGTGAATTGTGACACATTGGTGTTCCATTTGCCACGCACCCACCAGCGCCTGACTTACTGCATTGACTGTGTATGACCCGTCACAGGGGTGATGTTATATATGGGTACGAAGCATCGAGCACTGATTGTCTGTTTGTAGAGTAGTTTGTTGCTATGGGGCATGTTTTGTGTTGTGTTTTCGTGTAATTGGCACATACAGGTTGTTGACTGTGTCTCTCTTTGCAGCATTGCAGTGCTCCTGTAACCGGCCCTGAGAGTGCGCAGGCAGGAGGCCAGCACTCAAAACCAGAGCTAAGTGTCTTGTTGTTTTCCTTACAAACTGCCCTGCATAGGCTTGCTGGGGAGTGTACTGATGCATGGATGCATGTGTGGTCCTATTTGGTATGTTTTTTTCCCTAATCACCCGTGATCCTATGCAATTATGAAACCTGTACCCTCTACCCGGTGTTCCTGCTTCCCGTGCCTATCCAAGCAACGTTCCCTGACCCTCTTTCCCCACTGGGGTTGCGGATGCCTGTGTAAGCCCAGAACTTGCAGGCGCCAAAACCCTAGAGGGGGTGGTTGGTTCGTACCACTCCTGAGCCTGGACTACAGAAGGCCATGACAATGATGTCCAAGTTTGTTTGGATTGTGTATGTGTTCATGCAGGTTGTACATTTTCGTGCATTCCCTAGTTTCATGTGTCATTCCTCCTCCCCTCACCTGCCACTCATTCCAGTCATCCAGTGTGTATACACCTGTCCCGACTGCATATCCCTGAACCTCATTCCCCACCATGATCTCAGGGGCCTGTGTGAGTTTGACCTTGCAGGCACCCGGGACATGGTGTGGGTGGTTGTTTCATGAGACTCCCGCGCCTGTACAGGGGACCTGTGACAGTACACATCCATTAATGGTGCATCATCCTATGTCATGTACCACACATGTCTCACATCCTGTCGTGCCATTGTTCTGCTGTGCTACCTAGGTTGTTGCATCATTGTGGTAGTACTTGGCGTTTGTGAGGTACTGCTACGTCAAGTCATCTACTGGAGGGTGTTTGGGTTCGTTTTCATGCCTTGGATTTTGTGATTTTGGAAATGAGTGTGGATTCTGAGGCTTCAGGCATCTTTTTACACACAAGGTGGGAGATGGACACGAAGGGTAAAGGTGATCCTGTGGCCAGGTGGAAATGAGGGTTGGAGGCTCCATGACCCAGGTGCAGTTGTTCAGTGGGTCATGGTCATTTGCGCGGGAGGGGGGGGTTGTTGTTGATAGTTGCATTGCCCTGCAGTGTGATGGGAACTCTGACATTGTAATGTTGTTGTCCTATGTACATGTTGTGTTCTGCTGATCAATGCCTGTTCATGTGTTGTGTTTTCCTTTCAGGTGCGAGGGGATAGTTGTGGTTTGACATGCTGGGGTGTACACATGGTGGATGTTCACATGTGATGTGTAGGGAACACTGATGGTCACTTGAGTGCACATGCATATGTGGAGTGCATGTCCCTGCAGAACCACACACTTGCACTTGGATGCACTCCATGTACTCCCACCCTTGCATATCCACGTGTACACTGTTTGCCTTCTGGTGCCCACTGTGTCCCGGCATCACATGTTCTGTGACCGATTATGGTTCCAGTACATGCCTAATTTGATGTTTGATGTAGTCTGTCACTTAGATGTGATGCTCAGGGTGTGCATCACACGCAATGGCTGTTCACTGTGCTGTGCGCTGAGCAGTGTGATGCAGGAGTGGGACACTGCACACATGAGCTGCAGTGTTGATTTTGCAATGCATAATGTGCATATAGACAGGCATTCATTGTGATGTTACGTCTACGACTGTTGCAATGCATTTGGAAACGACTTATTTTGGGTGGGACATTTTGTTGGTCTGTCATTTCATCTGATTCCGGGTCAGGCATCATTGTCCGATGCCACTGTACATTTAGGACATGGCAATGTGTACCTTATTGTTACTGCGTCAGTGTATGGGTATTGCTTGCCATGTCATGTTGATGTTTGGGAGGGTTTGACTGACATGACAGTGATGGCCATGGCCTGTTTTGCAGGTGTGTGTGATGCACACCTTGCATGTCCAGGTCATCCGCTTCTCAGAGCAACTAGCTGGGGGTAGGTTTCTCTCCGCAGCAGGGACCTCCCCCTGGAACAGACTTCCTGCCTGACTTGAACTTGAGGGGAACCATCTCCAGTTCTGGAAGCACCTCAAGACCTTCTGCTTACTCTCTGCCTCTCCCTTGCAGAATTCTTCACTGGAACTGCACAGGAGCTGCTACTGGGACACTCTCACCAACCTCGGTCCTCGGCCCAGCCACTGTCCACTTGCACTGCCACCCTGGCAACCCCTGTACTGCAGTACTGTCTCTCTATCCCTACAGCCCTCCCTTCCCAGCACTTGTCTGCACTTACCTTTGCAGTTGCCACCAGGCGACCTATGTATTATTTTTTTGGCCTACTTCCCCTGTACTGGACTCCCCCCCACCCTTCCCCTTGCACTTTTCCCTTCCCCCTACCCCTGCACTTGCACAATCTCAATGACACCTGGCCTAGTAGTACCGTTCTCTGTGTTCCCTTGTTCCCCCCCCTGCCTCATTGCGCCTTGGAATACTTGTGTATGGCCCATGTCATGTCACATGTCATATGTGTGCATTTTGGTTGCACAGGATAGCTTGTGTTTAAGTAGCTAGGGATGCAGACGATGTGGCACTTCCATGGCAACTATCTCAGGGTGGTAGGGTTGTGACAGTTGACTGTCACTTTATCATCATCGATTGTCACCTGGTATGTGCCAGGCCTGTGTGCACTCCGCAGGGGTGGGAGTTTAGGTGAAAAATGTGGCCACAAGTTGGGTCCGGGCTTCCTCGCCACGTGCCCTGTCCCCTCCCATGGGCAGCGCCTGTGCCTGTGGTTGGGGATGTGGGGGCACCACCATGTCCACCGGGACGCCCTGCCGTGTTGCAACATTGTGCAGGACACATGCTGCCACAATGATCCTGCACACTACTGGTGGTGCATAGAGTAGTTGCCCACCAGAGCGGTCAAGGGAGCGGAAACGTGACTTGAGCACTCCGAATGTGCGCTCCACTATGCCCCTGGTTGCAATATGGGCGGCGTTGTATCTTACCTGGGGTGGTGTGGTGGGGTTCCGGATTGGCGTCATCATGTGGTTGCTCAGAGGGTAGGCACTGTCCCCTGGGGAGGTGATAATAATTAAGATTATTAGGGTTGGGATATTTGTCTGTGTGTGACTTGCATGCATGTGCAAGGGCATTTGTACTGACCTAGGAGCCATGTGTCGCCATGCTGCCCAGCTTCCAGGGCCCGGCTCAGGGCGGACATTCTGTATATGAAACTGTCATGGGTGGAGCCAGGGTAGTTTGCATAGACAGAGGTGATGATTCCCTTTGCATCGCATACCACCTGTACATTGATGGAATGCCAGTGCTTGCGGTTTCGGTAGATGTGCTCAGTGGCCCTAGGTGGACGTAGGGCCACATGGGTGCAATCTATGGCACCGAGCACTTTGGGGAAGTGTGCCACCCTGAAAAAATCCAGGACAACGGCCTGCCTTTCTGCGGGTGTTCTGGGCATGTATATGTGCCTGCGGACTGAGGGGCGCGCTGTCATGATTGCCAGTACCTGGTGTAGGCAGCGTGACTGCGTGGCCTGTGAGACCCCCCCCACTATGGCAGTGGTCCGCTGAAACGACCCAGTGGCCAAAAAATGCAAGACATTGAGTAGCTTATCCAAGGGGCTCAATGCTTGGGAGCAAAGGGTGGGGGATGTGAGGTCATCTTCCCACTCCCTGACCAGGTCTAGGATGATATGGGATGGAAACCTATACCTGCCGTAGACCTGGTCATCAGGCATCCCAAAAAGGCTTGTCCGTGGTGCAAAAATGCGTGCCCTGGCTATTCTCCTCCTCCTGCGGTGTCCCACGATCAGTGCAGCAACAAATGGGGCATTCATCGTCGCTGTATATAGGCGTTTGTTGTTTGCGCGCACTTTTGTGCTGTCCGCGGGACGCCTCCGTGTGGGCGGACTCGTTGACGCCTGTGCACGTCTTTTGCCGTGCACGTGTTTCCCGTATTCGGGTGTCATCGCGTGTGATCGGAGGGGAGCGAGCGTACACGCGATTGGCCTGGGTACGTGTGTTTCCGGGTGTGCGGGTAGTTCCACACGCGATTAGCCTGGGTACGTGTGTTTCCGGGTGCGCGGGTAGTTCCACATGCGATTAACCTGGGTACGTGTGTTTCCGGGTGCGCGGGTAGTTCCACACGCGATTAGCCTGGGTACGTGTTTTTCCGGGTGCGCGGGTAGTTCCACACGCGATTAGCCTGGGTACGTGTGTTCCGGGGTGCCGTGAACTTTCACACGCGATTGGTTGAAATCCACGTGTGTTCTGTCATCACGTGCAATGAGGGATACACCCTCGCACGACACGTCACAGATGCGCTTACGCGCTGAGGGCCTTTGGTCCAATGAAAATGTGTATGCGTGCAGACGCGCTTACGCGCTACGGGCCTTTCCTCGAATTACACGCTGACGTGCAGATTTTTCACGTGCCAAATCACTCCGTATCAAGCTGGCCACGCAAATACACACGGAAGACCACGCTCCTGCCCAGAAGGCCGAATCACTGCCCCCCAGTGCCCCGAGCAGCCTCCCACGTGCCATCTGCTGCTGCCTGCCTGCCTGCCTGCCTGCTGCCACCGTGCCCTGACATTTGGTGCCTGCACATCAGCCATCTGCAGGGGTCCAGTTGCTGTGTCGACCCCTGCTGGAACAGTAGACTCCCGACTGGGATACCATCGCTCCACAGCCCAGCCCCAGGACCCAGTTGCCCACCCACGCCTGCCTCGGGGGTCGCCATGTCGGGGCAAGCACCATCTGAGACCAGTGGCGACCCCCAGCTAGAGAGGCAGAGGGCCACCAGCTTCAGTGAGAAGGAAGTTGGTGTCCTGGTGGAGCATGTCCTGGGGCATTATGATGCCCTCTTCGGAAGTCCACGCGCCAACAAGGAAGGAAGGGAGAGGATCTGGGACGATGTAGTGGTTGCCATCAACGCGGAGGGGGTGGCAACCCGCGACATCAAGCACATCAAGAAGCGCTGGGAGGACTTGAGGTCCAGGACCCTCAATAAGGCCCGGCGCCTCGCGGAGGGGGGCCGGGCACGCCTGAGTGACATCCAGATGAGGGTCCTGGAACGCGTAGACCCAGCGCTCCACGCCCAGATCCTTCGGAGGCAGACCCATCTGGAGTTGGCCGGTAAGTGGCCAAGCATTACTGTGTGAGACAGGGCATGTTGCAGTGTGCTGGTTGTCTGATACCTGCCTGTATGTGTGACATAGGCCATGTACGTATGTGTGTGTGCAGGGACATCATGGTCAGGCATGAGAGTACAGTGATGTGTGAACCACACGGTTGGTGCATGTGTTCTATTGCAACATGGGGGGCTCTGTGCGGAATGGACACATGGAAGCATGGCAGTCTCTGTTCCTGGACATGGGTGGGGGTGAGGGATGGGTGCTGGTCCCATGTACACGTATGGTGTCCATGTGTGTGTGTCTGACCTGCGTGTCTGTGACTTGTAACTGCCATGGATGCATGACACATGTCTGTGACAATGTTCAGATTCACTGATGCAGCCTAGTCATCCTTGCATCCACTGCGTCTGTGGTGTACGAGGCCAGATGGATGGAACTACGGTGAGGTGTGTGCATGTGATGGCAAGACCCATGATGCATGTGAGTTTAAAACCAACATTGTATGAATCATGAGTCCCTTGGTCATGTATGCCAATGTCCATGGCATGCGGCATGCCTGTTACTGTATGTGTTTTGCCTGCACTGACCCATGTGTTCTGGAGGGACATGATGGAAGTGATGTATGACAGTGCCACTCATCTGCTGTTGCTTCCTGTCTAGGGGACCATTGTACAGTACCCTGATGCTTGTGTTCTATGTCTCCCTCTACACAGTGGCAAGTGAAGAAGAGGGCGGAGAAGGCGCTGTGGAGCAGAGCGGCGGGGATGCCACCACGGCTGCAGCGGAAGGGGTGGGTGAGCCCCCACAGGGGCTTGCACCGGCGGAAGACAGCGTGGAGACATCCAGGTTGGTGGTTTCCACAGAGGGGGAGGAGGCCGCTACTGAGCCACACATGGGGCCTGGTGGGGGCATCCCCGCTGGTGCAAGTGGTGCAGTCCAGGGCCAGGGGCAGGAGGCAGCACAGGTCGCCGTGGAGGTGCCTGTGCATGTCACTGTCCCTGACACTGTGACTGCACCACCATGCACCAGCAGGGATGCCCCATCCCAGGCCCGTCCGCAGGTAGGGGAGATGTCCATGTCATCTGACACTCCTCTACCTGCGGACGAGGGGACCCCTGGCCGTGTGGAGAGGGTCCTGATTGGTGTCGCGTTGCGCACGGCTGGCATTCGTGATGAGGTGCATGCTTCCCGGGAGGAGCATGCACATCATCACGAAGAGCACCGTGCGTACGTGAACCATTTGGGAGCCGCCATGGTCGGGGGTTTCCTACATGTGTGTGGCCTTCTGGCGACCCTCTCCTCCTCTGTGGAGGCTATGCGCCAGTCGTGCTCCATGCCGTCTTCCGGCCCAGATGCCACCAGGGCCCCCTGTGGACCTGCCCCGACCAACGCAGCCAGCACGGTGGGGACCCCATCCCTGCCACAGTCGGGAGTCGAAGGTCCAGCAGGGGTGGACACACCAGCAACTGTCCCCCTGCAGATGGAGGATGTGCCGGCATCATCTTGCAGGGCACGTGCACGACGGCATCGGTGGATTCCATCAGCCTGGATGCCGTCGTGCTGGCAGAGGCAGTGGCGTCGGAGGCAGCAGCAGGCTCGACGTGGGAGGCATCATGGCTCGGGGCCATCAAGATCAGAGGGGCAGGCATCGGCCGGAGGGCAGGAGAACCCTGGGATGGCAGTGTCTTCCGTGTGGGAGCAGTTGGTCCAGCGGATAGGTGCGGAGCGGCAGCGGGCGGAAGAGGAGCGGCTCACCATGGTCAGGGCGGAGTTCTCCATGCGTCGGGCGTTGAGGCGGGCTGAGTGCCTCGAGGAAGCTCGCAGGGAGTTTGAGGTGGACACGGGGTTGTCCCTGCGAGACCTCGGGGCCAGGACAGAGTCCCGCCTCCGGGACATCGACATGGAGTTCGAGGATGCCCTGGCCGGCAACATCACAGAGTGAGCCGCAGGACTTGCCCGCTGCCATTGTATATAGTTCTTTAGTTAGTTAGTGTTAGGTTTCCTTTATTTTTTAAGTTTTTTTTGGACCGCTCGGACAATGGCCACTTTTCTGTATATATTTTTATTATTAGTTAGTAGTAGTAGGTTTCATTTATGGTGTTGGGCTCATGGACCCTGGGATATTCGTGTACATAGTTTGATGTTTGGAAAACATTTGTTGGATTTATATTTGTGTTCACCATGAGGCAATGGTTTTTCCTTATTTTTCCCCCCATTATTTTGCTTTGGACTACATTAGTTTTTGGATTCCTTTGTTTTTTGATTTTTCTATTAGTTCTCGGACATGGACCATTTGTTTTGTCATCCCCATTGTTGTGTGTTTTATTTCTTTACTTCATTTTCATCTTTAATACATATATTTATTACTTACATTTGTGGTATTTTCTCATTGGTTTCATGCATGTCATGATATGGGTTTTGACATTCACTTGCACCCATTGTGTATGTGTGTGTGACGGACATGTGTTCATTTACATACTTGCCATTGGGGTTGCATCATGTAATTGCATCTACTATGTGGGTGGATGCAATCCTTGGCTGGGTGTTTGTGCTGGGTATGCTGCCCATTACTGCCATGATTGCGTTTCGTCAGGACCTGGGGGCAGGGGGACATGAGTGGGGGCCTGCAGGGGGGTGGGGGTGCAAGGGGACATGGTTGGGGGCCTGCTGGGGGGTGGGGGTGCAAGGGGACATGAGTGGGACATGGTTGGGGGCCTGCTGGCAGGTGCCCCACAGTGCTGGGGGGTGGGGGTGCAGGGGGACATGAGTGGGGGCCTGCTGGGGGGTGAGGGTGCAAGGGGACATGGTTGGGGGCCTGCTGGCAGGTGCCCCACAGTGCTGGGGGGTGGGGGTGCAGGGGGACATGAGTGGGGGCCTGCTGGGGGGTGGGGGTGCAAGGGGACATGGTTGGGGGCCTGCTGGCAGGTGCCCCACCGTGCTGGGGGGTGGGGGTGCAAGGGGACATGAGTGGGGGCCTGCTGGGGGGTGGGGGTGCAAGGGGACATGAGTGGGACATGGTTGGGGGCCTGCTGGCAGGTGCCCCACAGTGCTGGGGGGTGGGGGTGCATGGGGACATGAGTGGGGGCCTGCTGGGGGTGGGGGTGCAAGGGGACATGGTTGGGGGCCTGCTGGCAGGTGCCCCACAGTGCTGGGGGGTGGGGGTGCAAGGGGACATGAGTGGGGGCCTGCTGGGGGTGGGGGTGGTGGGAGACATGGTTGGGGGCCTGGTGGAGGCTGCCCCTGGTGACTGGAGGGGTGGGGGTGGTGGGAGACATGGGTGGGGGCCTTGTGGAGGCTGCCCCTGGTGACTGGGGGGTGGGGGTGGTGGGAGACATGGGTGGGGGCCTTGTGGAGGCTGCCCCTGGTGACTGGGGGAGTGGGGGTGGTGGGAGACATGGGTGGGGGCCTTGTGGAGGCTGCCCCTGATGACTGGGGGGTGGGGGTGGTGGGAGACATGGTTGGGGGCCTTGTGGAGGCTGCCCCTGGTGACTGGGGGAGTGGGGGTGGTGGGAGACATGGGTGGGGGCCTGGTGGAGGCTGCCCCTGGTGACTGGGGGTGGGGGTGCTGGGAGACATGGTTGGGGGCCTGCTGGCAGGTGCCCCACAGTGCTGGGGGGTGGGGGTGCAAGGGGACATGAGTGGGGGCCTGCTGGCAGGTGCCCCACAGTGCTGGGGGGTGGGGTTGCTAGGGGACATGAGTGGGGGCCTGCTGGGGTGTGGGGGTGGTGGGAGACATGGTTGGGGGCCTGGTGGAGGCTGCCCCTGGTGACTGGAGGGGTGGGGGTGGTGGGAGACATGGGTGGGGGCCTTGTGGAGGCTGCCCCTGGTGACTGGGGGGTGGGGGTGGTGGGAGACATGGTTGGGGGCCTTGTGGAGGCTGCCCCTGGTGACTGGGGGAGTGGGGGTGGTGGGAGACATGGGTGGGGGCCTGGTGGAGGCTACCCCTGGTGACTGGGGGTGGGGGTGCAAGGGGACATGGTTGGGGGCCTGCTGGCAGGTGCCCCACAGTGCTGGGGGGTGGGGGTGCAAGGGGACATGAGTGGGGGCCTGCTGGGGGGTGGGGGTGGTGGGAGACATGGGTGGGGGCCTTGTGGAGGCTGCCCCTGGTGACTGGGCGGTGGGGGTGGTGGGAGACATGGTTGGGTGCCTTGTGGAGGCTGCCCCTGGTGACTGGGGGAGTGGGGGTGGTGGGAGACATGGGTGGGGGCCTGGTGGAGGCTGCCCCTGGTGACTGGGGCAGTGGGGGTGGTGGGAGACATGGGTGGGGGCCTTGTGGAGGCTGCCCCTGGTGACTGGAGGAGTGGGGGTGGTGGGAGACATGGGTGGGGGCCTGGTGGAGGCTGCCCCTGGTGACTGGAGGGGTGGAGGTGCTGGGAGACATGGTTGGGGGCCTTGTGGAGGCTGCCCCTGGTGACTGGGGGGTGGGGGTGGTGGGAGACATGGGTGGGGGCCTTGTGGAGGCTGCCCCTGGTGACTGGGGGGTGGGGGTGGTGGGAGACATGGGTGGGGGCCTTGTGGAGGCTGCCCCTGGTGACTGGGGGGTGGGGGTGGTGGGAGACATGGGTGGGGGCCTTGTGGAGGCTGCCCCTGGTGACTGGGGGGTGGGGGTGGTGGGAGACATGGTTGGGGGCCTGGTGGAGGCTGCCCCTGGTGACTGGAGGAGTGGGGGTGGTGGGAGACATGGGTGGGGGCCTGGTGGAGGCTGCCCCTGGTGACTGGGGGTGGGGGTGCTGGGAGACATGGTTGGGGGCCTGCTGGCAGGTGCCCCACAGTGCTGGGGGGTGGGGTTGCAAGGGGACATGAGTGGGGGCCTGCTGGCAGGTGCCCCACAGTGCTGGGGGGTGGGGGTGCAAGGGGACATGAGTGGGGGCCTGCTGGGGGGTGGGGGTGGTGGGAGACATGGTTGGGGGCCTGGTGGAGGCTGCCCCTGGTGACTGGAGGGGTGGGGGTGGTGGGAGACATGGGTGGGGGCCTTGTGGAGGCTGCCCCTGGTGACTGGGGGGTGGGGGTGGTGGGAGACATGGTTGGGGCCTTGTGGAGGCTGCCCCTGGTGACTGGGGGAGTGGGGGTGGTGGGAGACATGGGTGGAGGCCTGGTGGAGGCTGCCCCTGGTGACTGGGGGTGGGGGTGCAAGGGGACATGGTTGGGGGCCTGCTGGCAGGTGCCCCACAGTGCTGGGGGGTGGGGGTGCAAGGGGACATGAGTGGGGGCCTGCAGGGGGGTGGGGGTGGTGGGAGACATGGGTGGGAGCCTTGTGGAGGCTGCCCCTGGTGAATGGGGGGTGGGGGTGGTGGGAGACATGGTTGGGGGCCTGGTGGAGGCTGCCCCTGGTGACTGGAGGAGTGGGGGTGGTGGGAGACATGGGTGGGGGCCTGGTGGAGGCTGCCCCTGGTGACTGGGGGTGGGGGTGCTGGGAGACATGGTTGGGGGCCTGGTGGAGGCTGCCCCTGGTGACTGGAGGAGTGGGGGTGGTGGGAGACATGGGTGGGGGCCTGGTGGAGGCTGCCCCTGGTGACTGGGGGTGGGGGTGCCGGGAGACATGGTTGGGGGCCTGCTGGCAGGTGCCCCACAGTGCTGGGGGGTGGGGGTGGTGGGAGACATGGGTGGGGGCCTTGTGGAGGCTGCCCCTGGTGACTGGAGGGGTGGGGGTGGTGGGAGACATGGGTGGGGGCCTGTTGGAGGCTGCCCCTGGTGACTGGAGGGGTGGGGGTGCAAGGGGACATGAGTGGGACATGGTTGGGGGCCTGCTGGCAGGTGCCCCACAGTGCTGGGGGGTGGGGGTGCAAGGGGACATGAGTGGGGGCCTGCTGGGGGGTGGGGGTGCAAGGGGACATGAGTGGGACATGGTTGGGGGCCTGCTGGCAGGTGCCCCACGGTGCTGGGGGGTGGGGGTGCAAGGGGACATGTGGCTTGGCTGGGGGGCATGCCCATGGTGGATGGGCTGCCTGCGGGACATGACCAGGGGTGCAGGGTAGTCCCCTGTGGTGTGGGCTGCCTGCAGAGGTCGTGGAGGGGGTAGAGGGGAGACCTGGGAGGACCCACACTGGCAATTCACCTCTTCAACTTCCCGCACACCTACGTAATACACTGCCCCACTCGCACAGGCCCAATCGCGTGTAGGATTTCTCGCGCACCCCTGTAATACACGTACCCAGGCCAATCGCGTGTAGAATTTCTCGCGCACCCCTGAAATCCATGTACCCAGCCCAATCGCGTGTAGATTTTCTCGCGCACCCCTGAAATCCACGTACCCAGGCCAATCGCGTGTAGAATTTCTCGCGCACCCCTGAAATCCACGTACCCAGCCCAATCGCGTGTAGATTTTCTCGCGCACCCCTGAAATCCACGTACCCAGGCCAATCGCGTGTAGAATTTCTCGCGCACCCCTGAAATCCACGTACCCAGGCCAATCGCGTGTAGAATTTCTCGCGCACCCCTGAAATCCACGTACCCAGCTCAATCGCGTGTAGATTTTCTCGCGCACCCCTGAAATCCACGTACCCAGGCCAATCGCGTGTAGATTTTCTCGCGCACCCCTGTAATACACGTACCCAGGCCTATCGCGTGTGGGGACACCCGCACACCCCTGAAATACACGCTCCCCGCTCTGCGTTTGCTGCTGCCCTTTGCGCTGGATTGGGGATTTTGATGGCTTTTCCCTGCGCAAGGGGCGTTCTTGGGGGCGTAACTGACGCTGCTGCAGGGTCGCTGCGCCACTCTGCGCCACGGCTGGTTGTGGATGTTGGAATCCATGAATACGCTGTGCGCCTGAATGTGTTTCGGCGCACGCGGCTGGCGCAGACTACCGCACGCGCACACTGTGCGCCAGCCACGTGCGCCACTTGTGCGCCGAATTCTATGAATTGGCCCCTAGGACCCATGGCATTTCTTGAATGTTCAGTACATTTTCTAATTCTTGAAGGACTATTTTTTCAAAAACTAGAACTTCTGGTGGAAGTTCCACCAAATTTGGAGTAAAAGAAGAGGAGTTTGCCAGTCTTGACTTATTCAGTTCAGATGTATTTTCTTTACCTGCGAAAAATACTCGTAACCTAATCTTTCTCAGAAATTGTTGGACCTCACTAGTAAGGTGCATAGCACTTGGAGTCTGAGTAGGAACATATGAAAGGCCTTGCTTAAGAATAGCCAATTCAGGTTCAGAGAGATCCCGGGAAGATAAGTTGAAAATAGGTAATGCCTCACTCACCACCGGTATGACCGGTTGCGTGTTTGAAAATCTCAGTGGGCTTGACCTTATGGGGGGGAATTCTATCCCTGCAAAAAAGGTTGCCTGTGAGGGCCTCTGCTCTGCTGGAAGTTCCTGTGGCCTCTGTGACCGCCCCTTCCTCGAAAAGGGTGAGTTCCTGAATTGGGATTAATCGGATCTTCATTGCCTGGAGTGCTGGAAGAAGTGTCAGAAAAAGTGACCCCGCGCCTTCTATTCATACCAGAATTCTGATTGCCATGTTGTTTCCAGAACATTTGGAAATTAAAGTCGTCTGCCAAGTACAGGTAGACTACTTCTTTCTTGAACGTGGAGATGTCTTTTTTTAATTTGTTTGTCTTTTTTTCTATAGTAATATTTTTTCATACCTGTAAGGATTTCTCAACTTGTTCAAGTTTCTTATTTGGCTTCAGATATGAGAGGGTTGGACAGAAACCCCTTTTCTTGTTCTAAAACGGTTTCCATGATTTTCTGACTAACTCTTTGAGCTGTAGTAATCATGAGAACTAATAAATTGCGACTAAATTCAGTTGCCACCTGACTAAAGGCTAGCTTATATTCAGTGTCATCCAAGAATAGACACAGAATAATTTTCACCTGTAGACCTTGCGGAATAATACTTGATTTTAAATATTCTTTTAGAACATGACCATACATTTCAGTATGAAATTGCTTCTTTTTCAACCTGAGCACAGCATCCCCCGAGATATTATTCTCTTGGCTGGGGATTTGCAAATTCTCAAAGAATGAAGGTCCCTCTATCAACTCGGCTATTTGTGCCTCTGTAAATGAAATGGTATCAGACTCAGCCATGGTAGAGCTGGCCTGCAACACTCTTCACGGATCAAGCTCTTGGGAAAGCAACTCCTCTTAAAACATGTCATTTCAGAAACACAGTTTCTCATTGGTTTTACAAGCTATAAGGTCCTATGTTATGTGGACTAATACAATAATGTGGCATGCCTTGCCCATGTCTGGTATATTCCGTTCATTTAGCAGCACATACGTCCAGACCCAGGTGCAGGGAGATATGACATGAAGCTACCTCACCACCCAATTAGCCCAACATCTCTCATCACAAAGGCCTTCTGCCACAAAATTGTCTTTGTACTTGGCCTTGCAGAGTATTCTTGTCTTAAGGGATGCACAGGAGTGAGGGCACTGCCTATTGTGTCTGTAACTCCAAGTTCAAGCTCTATTTCCATCCTAGGCTCATATGACAGGAGACCACGATCTGGTTCGTTTTTCAGTTTTAAAAAGCTCTAAATTAATTAAAACTTGTAATCCCTTCTGTTCGTTCTTGCACCTTAACGTGAAAAGGTTCATCCGCTGCACACTCGTTCTTCTTCAGAGTAGATAGCTGACCTTGATTTCTCAGATTTTGACTTCATGCCCGGCAGCCTCACCATGCAGATCCACGAGCCTGCTAATCTGCTGCAATACAAACTTCCATTCTCCCTTCATAGTTTCTGGCTTATTTATTTCATGATACCAATGTCTAGTCTCTGTACCATGGCGGCTCCGCCTGCATTCTATTTACTACTCATAGCTAGCCTCTATGATGACTTGATCTACCTTGCGTTTCAGCGTCTGTACATGAACTTCTGTTTTTGCAGCGCTTTGTTAATGTGTCATCTTCTTCTTTTCCATGTTGATTAGCTTACTCGATCTTTTACTTCATCATTTGTCCTCTAGGATCCATACATTGGACCTCATTACGAGGTAGGAGGTAAGGGATTACCGGCACCGGTAAGGGTGCCGGTGCCGGTAATCCCTTACCTCCTTTTTCCAAGGTCCCTTAGCGGGTCCCTTCCTTAACACCTGGTCTGACCAGGTGTTAAGGACGGGACCCGCTAAGGGACTTCAGAGCTAATAAAGGTACCGAAAATTGCGGTACCGTTATTAGCTACTGCCCCATTCCCATTGAGCCCTATGGGGGCTCAAATGGGAATGGGGAATGGTTCTCAGAATGGGGACTTACCGGGTCCTCCAAGGTTGGAATGACCCGGTAAGTACCCATTCTGAGAACCCGGACCCGGTATGCGGTAAGGGGTAGCCATGGTGCTAATAGCACTTTGGCTACCTCCTACCTCGTAATGAGGCCCATTGTCTTAATTCAGTATCTTGGGACGTTGTGCACACTTTCTTATGATGTCATCAGTTCATTTACTTAGCTCTTCCTCATATTCCTTCAGGGAGTTCCTCCTGCAGATTGTCATCATGTTGAGGGTACATTCGATATGGTAGTCTCAATGGGTGTCTTTTTCCGAATACTCACTGCGGTTTTGGTACGATAGCTGATGTTAGGAAAGGCACATCTCATGTCTCCAATATAAGGGAAGTAGGGGGTGGGATCTCCTGCAGATGTATACAGCTGCTCCTCTACATTCCCCCCTCTGTTCGAGTCCACGACCACCTCCTCAAGTTTTTCTGCTCCTTTGTATCTCCTCTTGAAGAAGTGTTTCTTGGGTGTCCATATCTTCATCACCCCCTCCCCAGGGTGCCCGCTGTTTTAATGTGTTCATCCACACTCCAGGTCATGTAACTGCATTGTCCATTCGGGGTACAGTAGATGCAACATCCCACATAATTCTTATGATCCTTTGGATACCAGAATTTTGTTCCTTCAGGTTCCAAAATACTTACTTTTATGTAGTTTCTGATGGCATCATCGGCCAGCATCTTGTCTTCTGGTTCATCCTTTGTGTCAATCATAATCTTCATTCCCACTGCTTTCTTTGCCATTTTCTTACATTGTCTAATTATTATCCTTATCATACAGAATCCAAATATTATTATCACCAATATTGCTCCAAGGAACTTGAATAGGTTGGCCATCCAATAAGGAATCCAGGAAAACAGGAGTGTGAACCAACTGTCATCTCCAAGGGCCACTGTCTCATCCACCATTTATATGTCTAGATCTGTCAACATTGATATAGCCTCTGTCAAGGTCCCATTCTCGCCATCATGAGATGATGTGAATGTACAACATGATGGCCAGATCTTGGCTCAAACACCTCCTTCCATTGCTGTAATCATGTCGAGGACATATCTATTCTGGGGGCTCATCACCTTATGGCTCTCAAATCTTCTTTTATAGCGTTAAATCCTTTTATAATGGCATTGATTGTTTGCTGTAGCTCCCACATGGTGATCTGTAGCCATTTGGCATTTGCCGCTGTTTGGATTCCAGGCATGAAAAGAGATGTGAACATTACTGCAGTTCTGCTGAACAGTTTGTGCTAGTCAGGAATGTCTTCATAAACCGGAGTTCTAGTGACCTCCTTTTCCTTAGGTGATCATCCACTTTTGGAAATTCTTCAATCTTCGGGTCACTTTGTGGAAGCACCAATGCTAGAACATTGATATGTACCACGCAACACATGCCACCCCAATTCCTGGGCAGTTTCATATGCTCTAGTTCCATAAGCCCAATATTGATCCATTAAGACAGCCGTCCCACTCCTCATCCCTGCAGGATCAATTGTGTTCTTGCACCCCTTATTATATCCAATGTGATTTTTCTTTGACTCCAAAAGCACATCGTTGCATTAACCAGTGGGACTACAGACACTGGGCCTGCTTCATCTTCCAGCCATGTCAGCTGTTTGGAGTACTTACCCAAGACGTTAGACACTCATCATTCACCTTCTATACTACTTACACTGCTTCCTTCCTCAGCAGATGAGCTGCACAGGTCATCATTCCATCTTCCCATCCTTTGTCTGTACTTGCTCGTCCATATATCAGCAGTTGTAAACTTTCTCAGCATCCAGGCATTCCAGCCTTTTCCGTCATGTCGGAACAGTTCAGCCCCTTCATTTATTCAACAATCACATTGGCTTGTTCTGCTGCAGGATACATGAGCATCCTGTCTGTCCATCCATGCTCTTTTTCCATTTGTGTCGTCTTGATATAATTATCCTGGTATGGAAACGGCTGTCTTGATCTCCATCGCATTCCCTTGGAACTGTCCTCTGGTAGTACATGCTGCTAGATGTCTGGGGCACTTCACATCACGTGCTGGCATCTCTTTTGAAATTAAGATTTTTACTGTATTCATAGCATAAGGGATGAGAGAGCAGACATAGCAATGCTCATCAGATGCTCTCTCCCCCACCTTTTTCATGTGCTGATACCACATATTATTCCCCAGGTGAGCTGCGTTATCAAGATAGGTATTTATCCCCTGGCTGTCTTCTTCTGCATCCCTCGTATGTTGCCTGACCTGCCCATAGAGGTTAAAGACATTATCATCATGTGTACCAATACTTGGAAAATCATAGGAGCTCTTTATTTCAATGGGACCCGTAGAAAAATAAAGACTTTGAAATGTAAGATAAAGAAAGATAAAGAAAATACACGAGCATAGGTATATCAGGCATAGAAGTGTGGAGAAATATTTAGTGCCATCCCATGCTCTCTCTATAATCACATTATTCTCTTCACACATAGTTTTTAATACAGGAGTTTGATTTTACATTCGCAACTGCACAATCTGCTCAATTATCGCAATGAAGAGTCCTTATCACTTTACCATTTTTGGGATCATATAGAAAGTTGTGAATATTAACATCTCTCCTAACAGGAGCAGGGTAGGACTGAAGTATAAACACAAAAATAGCAACTACAAGCCTATGTGTGTCCCTATTGACGGGTTCATATATTATCATTGAAACACATAGAGCCTCATTATAACCCTGGCGCTCCCGTAATGAAGGGGGCTGGTACAGGACCAGCCCCCTTCATTACGGGAGCGCCGATTACGAGGTTCCCTTTGCGGGACCCAGATCAGACGTCTGGTAAAACCAGACGTCCTTTCTGGGTCCCGCAAGGGGAAGAGGGATGTAATAACGGGCCACTTGTAATGTGCCCGTTATTACCTCCCTCCCCATTCCCATTGAGCCCTATGGGGTTCTCAAATGGGAATGGGGAATGGTTCCTGCAAGGAGGAATTACCGGGACCTCCTATGTCGGAATGACCCGGTAAGTCCTCATTCCAAGAACCCGGTAATGGAGCCCGGTTTGGAGGCAGCCATGGCGCTAATAGCACCATGGCTACCTCCAAACTCGTGATGAGGCCCATATTCTCCTAGAAATTAATCTGGGTATTGATCTCTCTTCCAATTTCTAATCAGAAACTGACGTTTAGGCATAGAACTGATGCAGTTTCTAATCCTTCAAAGAATTTCCAGATAGTACATTTCCAGCCTCTGGAATTCTCTGCAAGTCTATGCACTTCCTGCTACAAATTTAATGAGTGTCAAATGAATTCCAATCCAAAAGAAATATGTGCTAACAACACACTTGGCCTAATTGCAAGTTCGGAGGTAACCACGCCGCTATTTGCAGCATGGCTGCCTCTGAACTCGTCCAAACTCCGGCCTGGTGAATGGAGCAATTACCGGTCCATTCCGAGGTCGGAGGGACCGGTAATTCCCCATTCACCAGGGCCATTCCCCATTCCCATTTGAGCCCCCATAGGGCTCAATGGGAAGGGGGAAGGCGGCAATAACGGTACCATAAATTACGGTACCGTTATTGACCCCGGAGTCCCTTTGCGGGTCCCGTCCTTAACGCATGCTTAATCCTTAATCCTTAATCCTTCCTACAATTCTTCAGTCCATTCTATCTTTTCCTTACCAACTTGTGCTTTTTTTGTGCTTGCGAAAGTGTCTTAGTATATGTGCAGTATTTGAACACCGAGGCCCTGCAGCAATTGCATAAACACAGAAACTGCTGCATTTGCCGGCTATGTTTGGCTTTGGTGTCTTCATGATAGCCTCAGCTCTTCCAGGTGTCACTTTCTTTCCTTCATGTGAAATTAACTGACCTATGAACAGAACCCCTTACTGGTAATACTGTAATTTCTTCTTATCTACCTTGTATCCCTTGTCTGCCAATATAGTCATTAACTGAACAGAGTCTTGTCTACATTCATCCTCTGTTTCACTTCAGATTAATATGTCATCTAGGTACTGAATTACCACACTCTTAACTTCAATGTTACCTAGATCCATCAGTAGAACCCTGTTAAAGATTGATGGTGACTCACAATACCCTTGCGATAAACAAGTATGTTTTAGCTTCTTTTGTCTGAATGTAAAAGAAGTAAGGTCTTGTAAGTCTTTGTGCAATGGGATCGAGAAAAACACATTTTTCAAATCAATCACAGTGAAATACTTCAAATTAAATGCTACATAATATTTTTCCAGGATTAGGAACTAATGGAAACTCAGCTTCTACAATTTGATTAAGAGGGGGCAATTCCTGGATAAATCTCCACAACCCTCCTTTCGATTTTTTAATCGGATACACCGCAGTATTGCATAAGGATTCTGATGGCACTAGGATTCCCTGATTCATCAATGCTGAAATAGTCTTAAATATGCCTTCATCAGCTTCTACATAGGGTATTGTTTTGCTTGTTGTAAAATTGCTCCTGGCTTGAGTTGTCTTTTAACCACTCCTATGCCCTTCAAAAAGCTTACATCATATGCGCCCATAGCCCAAAGGACACTTGGCACATTTTAAAGGTCTTCCTGAAAGAATGCTGGTTGTTGCCACTTTAACGCCATTCGCTGCAGGACCTCCCCTTTCTCAATCTTTATCCAGTATGTAATGCTTTTAAAAAATACTACCTCATCATCTATATGGTCATCTCTGAACATATGTTCATCTGTTATGTCAGTCAATCTGTATCCCTCCTCAAGAGCAATCACTTTCCTCCATGATATGTCTTCTTCATCTACTCCTTCAAGCATTCCTATTTCTCCTCATACTATAGCTGCCTCCAATTATATAGGAATAGTCTTTCCTTCTTCCTCATCCATAGGTACTTGGGGTCTGAATAAGAACTCATCAGGAAAAACTTGTGTATAGGCATTTTACAAATGCCATATCATATCATATCCTCACAATCTTGCCTACTAATCCAGGTAGCCATGATAGTAAAATGCTCACCCCATACATAAAGACTTCCGGATCTACCATGACTCCTTTTAGATCCACTTGCCCTGTAAATGCAAGTATAAACTCTCCTACGTTTAAATAGTGTATTCCAGGAGTGGAGCACACTATTCCTTGATTGGTGAATGAAATCGTCATGTTAAGTTTCGTCATTAAACATCTTCCCACAATGTTAACTGGCATCTGTCGTGAATAGAACAAGGGGACAGACATGTCACAATTTATCAGTAAAAGGAGCTAAATGTGTAGCTCCAGAGAACCCTTGAGCATTAATGGCCATACTTGACAATGGATATTTTCCCTCTCGTAGACACGAACAAGTTGCTCCTGTGTCCACAAGAAAATAAAAGGATTCGCCTCCTATCTTCATATCGACCCTTGGTTCTTCTTGTGGGTCTGATGTTACTGATAGTACTGAACACATCAAGTCACCCTGTGAGCTGTCCTATTGCAGGTACAAATTAATCCCTGTCCCCGTGAATGGGTTCCCATCTACCACAGTGACATCCTTATCCTAGATGTTAGTATTTGCCATGTGTTCACATTCTGTTGTGTTTGCATAGGTGCTTGTTGCAATTGTCCTTGCGGTGGGTACATTTTCACTGACCCCTGTTGCTGTGCCTGCTATGCTTGCGGTGCCTGATAGGATGTGTGATCCTGGTCAAAGCCCTCTCGTGTTTGTGTGCTGTATGGTGGTGTCAAGCTGTCCCCCCTCTTAAAGGTTGTCCATTTTGTTGCGCATTTCCTCAGCTTCTACTTACACATGCAATATGTCCTGTCATTCCACAATTCCAACATACTGGGGGTGGCCCTCTGAAAAACCCTCCATTATATCCTCCCTGATTATTCTGACTTCCAACCTGAACATTTAGAAATCCACCTTGGGTGTTCTGAAATCCACCTTGGGCGTTCTGAAATCCGTCTCCTCTTCCTCTGGGGCCTACACCTCTACCTCGTGGCCAAAACCCATACCCACTTTGATCCATTGGGTGTTCATTATTCACCTGTGACATACCCATTATTTCTCGCATTCCTACTCCTTTTCCAATTGTCAATACTGCCCCTTCTATAGCAAACTTTGACAATTTCTTTTGAACTAATTAAGTTTTCTCAATCTTTCTGTTCTCATCTTTCTTTTTGTTCTTGTCTTGCAATAACCGACAATGATGCACAATAGTGAACTGTATCCCAGGCGATGGTTTCGCTTCCATCCCTACTTGTTTTTTTCATTTGTTTCGGTACCGGTTCTGGCAATCCTTGACACAGAATAGGATAAAATCTGGCCACTGTTTTTTTCCCACGGTTCATGCGTTTCAAGCTGCCATTTCTCTTGAATATCCTGAATATAAGCAATAGGGGCTTCAACTTATTTCATTTTACGTGTCATAATTGCACCCAAATCAGATGTTTCAGGATACTGTACCCTGAGAGCCCTCCAATACATCTGCCCTATAATTATTAAATGGCACTCCATCATGCACTGTGTTTTGTGCTGTCACACCCGCATATTACGCTCGTCTGCAAATGTCATTGGCTCTCTCTCCAGGACTAGCTGCCAATAGACCTTTTATGTTCTCCAATTCGTAAATCCATTTCCCATCCCCCAAAGCCAAACTTAGGGAGCTTGCATTTTAAGTTATCCTTGTCCATCTGAGGCCATGGAATATATTGCAGTCTTGCTCCCCCCTTCTCTAGAAAGGGGAACTGTGAGAACCCCATCCCATAGTCAGATCACACTATTCGTTTACCTAATGCAGGGGTAATCGCCCCTATTCATCTTCATGCTGGTAACAACCTTAGCTTACTCAGATAAGGTGGAGACTCTCCTCTCTCACTACTTGATCGTCTTCAGAGTAGCTCATGATATGGTATAGGATCTGGTGTCCTTTTCTTAGAGTGTTCCAGATCCAACCATTTTACTTCTTTATCCATCTGTTGACTTCCCCGGCTGACACACGTACCCACCCTCTATATCACGACCTGACACTCTTTCCTCATCTGACGTTGCTAGACCCCAACTAGTGTGAATATCATCCTCCTCTACTCTGTATAAATTTAATCTGCTCAAAGACAGTGCTCGGCGGTCATCACTAAACATGTTTTCTCCTCATCCCATGGTTTTGGTATCAGGGATCGTCTGCCACTCCCTCGAGTCCCAGACATGCTGTTCTGCCTCATTTGCTGATATATCTTATTAATCCTTTCTCCAATACATTCCGCATCATATCTTTCCTCTTCCTGTGCTACTTTAGATATTTCTTACCTTTTTTCTCTCATCAGGAGAGCTTCACTTATCGTGTTCCAGTGCCCCTGTATTTCATTGCTTGGTCTTATTTGTTCTTTAAGAATGAGACTGGCAATCAGACATTGTTGCCTCCTATTCTGTTTTATCTCTTTGTCCACTTCCTTTCGGTGTCTTGCATCCCTTCTTGCCCTTTCTTCTTCTTGCCTTTGTTCTTCCCTTCTGACTCCCTGTCTTCTTTCTTCTTCTTCTTCTCTCCTTCTCTATAATCTTGTTTCCTTCACTTTTTGTACTTCTTCTTCCTCTCTCTTTATTTCCTTCCTGTCTCTTTCTTCTATCTCTTTCCTTCTAATGTCATACTTCCTTAGTTCCTCTGTCCGCTTTTCGTCTTTCTCTTGTTCTTTCCCTGCTTTTTCTTCCTTGCTCATCCTCCCTCGATATCTTTTCCCGCTCCCTGTCCTTCTTTACTTGCTCATCTCTATCTTCTCTTTGCCAAACCTCCTCTGTGCTTTTCCCATCTAACTTGCGTAATATCTGTCCTCCCATTCATGCTGTGCCAGTGTTACCTCATCAGCCCTGTCCTTTTCTCCTTTCTATCTCTTGATTTCTCGGTGTATATCTGTCAATATATTCTATCTCTCGCCTCTTTCTTCCTTATCTCATATGAACTTACAGGCATCTTCCTTTCTTTTCCTCTCTTCTGGACTATCATCACTACTGTAAGTGGGGCGTTAATATGTTGGGTTACTATACCCCACAGCTGCTTTCAATTCCTTCAAAGGATAAACTCCTATCTCGTCTGTATATGCGCTCTTAATTGCGGCCAAAGTAAGAGTAGCAGAAGGCTCAATGCCCTCCTCGTTATGCTGATTACGCATCCACTCCTCCTGCACTGGGTCTTTTTTCTCTTCTTGGTACATTTTCCAAAGTTCTAAAACTGCCAGTCTTTTGTTTAATTGCTTTCCTGTGTACTCAGCGTGCACATATGTAGTCATGTGTTGTAACACTGCTTTTGGCAATGATCCCCCTTGTGGCCATGGCATGAGCATTTTATCAGTTGTGCCCTTTTCACCATTCTGCACTGCACTGTTTGAGCTTGCGTGTATGTCTTGGTAGTGTCTTGGTGCATGAGAGTGTATGTCTTGGAGTGTCCTCCATAATGACAAGTCACAATTAACTGGCGATACTTACCAGATCGTTAATAATATCTCTATTTATCTCACCAATTTTAATATCAAAACAACAAATATGACCAAGCACCATCAATCGCTGCTCAGTCCTCTTTTGTTTCAACAACCCATATGTTTTCTGATGGGTGCCAATCATTTACTATATGATAAATCAAAAAAATATCACTTACAACCTTTACAGCTTACTACCTCTTGAAGCTTCGCACAACAGATAACAATTAAAAAATGAACACAATGCACATTCATAACTTTTATGATCACCTTCCCTTTTCCCTATAATTATTTATAGTAAGAGGTATTCTCTCCTCACCTCCAATTATATTACCCTGTACAGGGTTTAAGACGTGACCTTGCACTGTCCTGACTGTGCGCATTCTCTCTCTCAATATTCAGATTGGAATTTTAAATGTCTTTTTCTACTTCTCTTGAAATAGGATTACTTAGGCTTCCCTTATCTACACAAAATTTCCTGTTACCCAAAAACATCACAATCCCACCCCTTTATATTGCCATTTCCATTACTCTACTTACATCCATTAATCAATTTGTGGCCTTCGAGATCAACTCCTCCTCCAATCTGACCACTTCGCCGTCCACAGAGCGCCTGTGGAAAGCAAGCAGGAATTTCTCCAAAAAATGACCTGCCCACCGTCTCGATTCTTCTTGCAAGTTTATTTCTATCGGCAGCTCTACACAGGAAACTCCACGATCTTCCAGCTAATGGTGGAGGATGCCTGATTGTCTGAAACTCTGAAGTCAAACTAGTTTAGATCTGAAAACATCCGCACTGTTACCATGTGAGCTTATGGCCCTTTGGAACATGAATCTGTTAATGGATGGGATTACCCCAGAATAATTCTGAGTCCAAATAACCGGACAACTCAAGAAGATGGCAAGTTACTGTTTTATTAACAATTATCTAAAATGTTCTTTGAGGTTACAACAAACATCAGTGGACGTTTGCTCACTCTCTCAATGATCTCCACAAAAAATATAATTCTTACACTCAATTATGCGTCACAATGACATCATAGTATACGGCAATAGTGTAAAACCTATCAAAGGTCGGGATTGGTTAAGGGAAACATCTAGATATACACTTGTATAGGAGCTAGGTTTGTTATTGGCTGTCCTTTTTCAGGTGGACAGTGTATGCCTGCATTTATATTAAACAGTTTCTCGTTGGTCTTATAAACTATAAGGTCCTTCGTTATATGGACTAATACAATTGGTAGGCACGCTTGTGGTTGTCTGGAACATTTGATTAATTTAGCAGCACATAAGCCCAGACCCAGATGCAGGGAGACAGGACATGTAGCTACCTCAGAACCCAAGTAACCCATCATCTTTCATCACCCATGCCTTCTGACATGAAATTGTCTTTGTACTTGGCCTTGCAGAGTATTCTTGTCTTTAGGATTTGCACGGGAGTGATGGCACTCGCTTTCGTGTCTGGAACTCCAAGTCCAAGCTCTATTTCCATCCTAGGGTGACGTGACAGGTCAGTTTTTCAGGTTTAAATGCTCTAAATGAATTACAACTTGGCATCCTTTGTGTTCCTTCTTGCACCTTAACGTGAGAGGATTCATCCTCTGCTCACTCGTTCTCGTCAGAGTAGATAGCTGACCTCGATTTCTAGGATCTTGACTTCAGGCCTGGTAGCCTCACCACGCAGCTCCATACCCCTGCTATTCTGCTGTGATACAGCTTTCCATTCTCCCTTCAGGGTTTCTGGCTTATTTATTGCATGATACCAATGTCCAGTTTCTGTACAACAGTGGTTTCGCCTGCATTCTATTTACTACTCATAGATAGGACCTCATTATGAGGTAGGCGGTAAGGGATTACCGGCACCGGTAAGGGCACCTGCGCCGGTAATCCCTTACCGCCCTACTACGAGTTCGCTTTGCGGGTCCTCCCTTAACGCCTGGTTTTACCAGGCGTTAAGGACGGAAGCCGCAAAGGGACTTTGGAGCTAATAACGGTACCACAATTTGCGGTACCGTTATTAGCGCTTTCCCCATTCCCATTGGGCCCTTCCCCATTCCCATGAAACAGACACCTACCTTTCCATCAATGCTGAAATCTGCTCCTATGGTATGGTATAGATGAAACAGACACCTACCTTTCCATCAATGCTGAAATCTGCTCTATTGGTATGCAATAGATGAAACAGACACCTACCTTTCCATCAATGCTGAAATCTGCTCTAATGGTATGCAATAGCTGGAACAAACACTTACCTTTCCATCAATGCTGAAATCTGCTCGAATTGTATGCTATAGATGAAACAGACACCTACCTTTCCATCAATGCTGAACTCTGCTCCTATGGTATGGTATAGATGAAACAGACACCTACCTTTCCATCAATGCTGAACTCTGCTCCTACGGTATTCTATAGATGAAACAGACACCTACCTTTCCATCAATGCTGAAATCTGCTCTAATGGTATGCAATAGATGAAACAGACACCTCCCTTTCCATCAATGCTGAAATCTGCTCCTATGGTATAGTACATATGAAACAGACACCTACCTTTCCATCAATGCTGAACTCTGCTCCTATGGTATGCTATAGATGAAACAGACACCTACCTTTCCATCAATGCTGAACTCTGCTCCTATGGTATGGTATAGGTGAAACAGACACCTACCTTTCCATCAATGCTGAACTCTGCTCCTACGGTATTCTATAGATGAAACAGACACCTACCTTTCCATCAATGCTGAAATCTGCTCTAATGGTATGCAATAGATGAAACAGACACCTACCTTTGCATCAATGCTGAACTCTGCTCCTATGGTATGCTATAGATGAAACAGACACCTACCTTTCCATCAATGCTAAAATCTGCTCTAATGGTATGCAATAGATGAAACAGACACCTACCTTTCCATCAATGCTGAAATCTTCTCCTATGGTATGGTATAGATGAAACAAACACCTACTTTCCATCAATGCTGAACTCTGCTCCTATGGTATGCTATAGATGAAACAGACACCTACCTTTCCATCAATGCTGAAATCTGCTCTAATGGTATGCAATAGATGAAACAGACACCTACCTTTCCATCAATGCTGAAATCTGCTCTAATGGTATGCAATAGATGAAACAGACACCTCCCTTTCCATCAATGCTGAAATCTGCTCCTATGGTTTGGTACATATGAAACAGACACCTACCTTTCCATCAATGGTGAACTCTGCTCCTATGGTATGCTATAGATGAAACAGACACCTACCTTTCCATCAATGCTGAACTCTGCTCCTATGGTATGCTATAGATGAAACAGACACCTACCTTTCCATCAATGCTGAAATCTGCTCTAATGGTATGTTATAGATGAAACAGACATCTACCTTTCCATCTATTCTGAAATCTGCTCCTATGGTATGCAATTGATGAAACAGACACCTACCTTTCCATCAATGCTGATATCTGCTCCTATGGTATGCAATAGATGAAACAGACACCTACCTTTCCATCAATGCTGAAATCTGCTATAATGGTATGCTATCGATGAAACAGACACCCACCTTTCCATCAATGCTGAAATCTGCTCCTATGGTATGCAATAGATGAAACATACACCTACCTTTCCATCAATGCTGAACTCTGTTCCTATGGTATGCTATAGATGAAACAGACACCTACCTTTCCATCAATGCTGAACTCTGCTCCTATGGTATGCTATAGATGAAACAGACACCTACCTTTCCATCAAAGCTAACATCTGCTCTAATGGTATGCAATAGATGAAACAGACACCTACCTTTCCATCTATTCTGGAATCTGCTCCTACGGTATTCTATAGATGAAACAGACACCTACCTTTCCATCAATGCTGAAATCTGCTCTAATGGTATGCAATAGATGAAACAGACACCTACCTTTCCATCAATGCTGAACTCTGCTCCTATGGTATGCTATAGATGAAACAGACACCTACCTTTCCATCAATGCTAACATCTGCTCTAATGGTATGCAATAGATGAAACAGACACCTACCTTTCCATCAATTCTGAAATCTGCTCCTATGGTATGGTATAGATGAAACAGACACCTACCTTTCCATCAATGCTGAACTCTGCTCCTATGGTATGCTATAGATGAAACAGACACCTACCTTTCCATCAATGCTGAACTCTGCTCCTATGGTATGGTATAGATGAAACAGACACCTACCTTTCCATCAATGCTGAAATCTGCTCTAATGGTATGGAATAGATGAAACAGACACCTACCTTTCCATCAATGCTGAACTCTGCTCCTATGGTATGCTATAGATGAAACAGACACCCACCTTTCCATAAATGCTGAAATCTGCTCTAATGGTATGCAATAGATGAAACAGACACCTACCTTTCCGTCAATGCTGAAATCTGCTCTAATGGTATGGTATAGATGAAACAGACACCTACCTTTCCATCAATGCTGAAATATGCTCCTATGGTATGGTACAGATGAAACAGACACCTACCTTTCCATCAATGCTGAACTCTGCTCCTATGGTATGCTACAGATGAAACAGACACCTACCTTTCCATCAATGCTGAAATCTGCTCTAATGGTATGTTATAGATGAAACAGACATCTACCTTTCCATCTATTCTGAAATCTGCTCCTATGGTATGCAATTGATGAAACAGACACCTACCTTTCCATCAATGCTGATATCTGCTCCTATGGTATGCAATAGATGAAACAGACACCTACCTTTCCATCAATGCTGAAATCTGCTATAATGGTATGCTATCGATGAAACAGACACCCACCTTTCCATCAATGCTGAAATCTGCTCCTATGGTATGCTATAGATGAAACATACACCTACCTTTCCATCAATGCTGAACTCTGTTCCTATGGTATGCTATAGATGAAACAGACACCTACCTTTCCATCAATACTGAAATCTGCTCTAATGGTATGCAATAGATGAAACAGACACCTACCTTTCCATCAATGCTGAAATCTGCTCCTATGGTATGGTATAGATGAAACAGACACCTACCTTTCCATCAATGCTGAACTCTGCTCCTATGGTATGCTATAGATGAAACAGACACCTACCTTTCCATCAATGCTTAAATCTGTTATAATGGTATGCAATAGATGAAACAGACACCTGCCTTTCCATCAATGCTGAAATCTGCTCTAATGGTATGCTATAGATGAAACAGACACCTACCTTTCCATCAATGCTGAAATCTGCTCCTATGGTATGGTACAGATGAAACAGACACCTACCTTTCCATCAATGCTGAACTCTGCTCCTATGGTATGCTATAGATGAAACAGACACCTACCTTTCCATCAATGCTGAAATCTGCTCTAATGGTATGTTATAGATGAAACAGACATCTACCTTTCCATCTATTCTGAAATCTGCTCCTATGGTATGCAATTGATGAAACAGACACCTACCTTTCCATCAATGCTGATATCTGCTCCTATGGTATGCAATAGATGAAACAGACACCTACCTTTCCATCAATGCTGAAATCTGCTATAATGGTATGCTATCGATGAAACAGACACCTACCTTTCCATCAATGCTGAAATCTGCTCCTATGGTATGCTATAGATGAAACATACACCTACCTTTCCATCAATGCTGAACTCTGTTCCTATGGTATGCTATAGATGAAACAGACACCTACCTTTCCATCAATACTGAAATCTGCTCTAAAGGTATGCAATAGATGAAACAGACACCTACCTTTCCATCAATGCTGAAATCTGCTCCTATGGTATGGTATAGATGAAACAGACACCTACCTTTCCATCAATGCTGAACTCTGCTCCTATGGTATGCTATAGATGAAACAGACACCTACCTTTCCATCAATGCTTAAATCTGTTATAATGGTATGCAATAGATGAAACAGACACCTACCTTTCCATCAATGCTGAAATCTGCTCTAATGGTATGCTATAGATGAAACAGACACCTACCTTTCCATCAATGCTGAAATCTGCTCCTATGGTATGGTACAGTTGAAACAGACACCTACCTTTCCATCAATGCTGAAATCTGCTCTAATGGTATGCAATAGATGAAACAGACACCTACCTTTCCATCAATGCTGCAATCTGCTCTTTGGTATGCAATAGATGAAACAGACACCTACCTTTCCATCAATGCTGAAATCTGCTCCTATGGTATGGTATAGATGAAACAGACACCTACCTTTCCATCAATGCTGAACTCTGCTCCTATGGTATGCTATAGATGAAACAGACACCTACCTTTCCATCAATGCTGAACTCTGCTCCTATGGTATGCTATAGATGAAACAGACACCTACCTTTCCATCAATGCTGAAATCTGCTCCTATGGTATGATATAGATGAAACAGACACCTACCTTTCCATCAATGCTGAACTCTGCTCCTATGGTATGTTATAGATGAAATAGACACCTACCTTTCCATCAATGCTGAACTCTGCTCCTATGGTATGCTATAGATGAAACAGACACCTACCTTTCCATCAATGCTGAAATCTGCTCTAATGGTATGCAATAGATGAAACAG
The DNA here is from genome assembly GCF_040938575.1 of Ambystoma mexicanum. Taxonomy (NCBI): domain Eukaryota; kingdom Metazoa; phylum Chordata; class Amphibia; order Caudata; family Ambystomatidae; genus Ambystoma; species Ambystoma mexicanum. The sequence goes on from NC_090936.1 coordinate 1,246,082,657, forward strand.
ACACCTACCTTTCCATCAATGCTGAACTCTGCTCCTATGGTATGGTATAGATGAAACAGACACCTACCTTTCCATCAATGCTGAACTCTGCTCCTATGGTATGCTATAGATGAAACAGACACCTACCTTTCCATCAATGCTTAAATCTGTTATAATGGTATGCAATAGATGAAACAGACACCTACCTTTCCATCAATGCTGAAATCTGCTCTAATGGTATGCTATAGATGAAACAGACACCTACCTTTCAATCAATGCTGAAATCTGCTCCTATGGTATGGTACAGATGAAACAGACACCTACCTTTCCATCAATGCTGAACTCTGCTCCTATGGTATGCTATAGATGAAACAGACACCTACCTTTCCATCAATGCTGAAATCTGCTCCTATGGTATGTTATAGATGAAACAGACACCTACCTTTCCATCAATGCTGAACTCTGCTCCTATGGTATGCTACAGATGAAACAGACACCTACCTTTCCATCAATGCTGCAATCTGCTCTTTGGTATGCAATAGATGAAACAGACACCTACCTTTCCATCAATGCTGAAATCTGCTCCTATGGTATGGTATAGATGAAACAGACACCTACCTTTCCATCAATGCTGAACTCTGCTCCTATGGTATGCTATAGATGAAACAGACACCTACCTTTCCATCAATGCTGAACTCTGCTCCTATGGTATGCTATAGATGAAACAGACACCTACCTTTCCATCAATGCTGAAATCTGCTCCTATGGTATGATATAGATGAAACAGACACCTACCTTTCCATCAATGCTGAACTCTGCTCCTATGGTATGTTATAGATGAAATAGACACCTACCTTTCCATCAATGCTGAACTCTGCTCCTATGGTATGCTATAGATGAAACAGACACCTACCTTTCCATCAATGCTGAAATCTGCTCTAATGGTATGCAATAGATGAAACAGACACCTACCTTTCCATCAATGCTGAACTCTGCTCCTATGGTATGGTATAGATGAAACAGACACCTACCTTTCCATCAATGCTGAACTCTGCTCCTATGGTATGCTATAGATGAAACAGACACCTACCTTTCCATCAATGCTTAAATCTGTTATAATGGTATGCAATAGATGAAACAGACACCTACCTTTCCATCAATGCTGAAATCTGCTCTAATGGTATGCTATAGATGAAACGGACACCTACCTTTCCATCAATGCTGAAATCTGCTCCTATGGTATGGTACAGATGAAACAGACACCTACCTTTCCATCAATGCTGAACTCTGCTCCTATGGTATGCTATGGATGAAACAGACACCTACCTTTCCATCAATGCTGAAATCTGCTCCTATGGTATGGTATAGATGAAATAGACACCTACCTTTCCATCAATGCTGAACTCTGCTCCTATGGTATGCTATAGATGAAACAGACACCTACCTTTCCATCAATGCTTAAATCTGTTATAATGGTATGCAATAGATGAAACAGACACCTACCTTTCCATCAATGCTGAAATCTGCTCTAATGGTATGCTATAGATGAAACAGACACCTACCTTTCCATCAATGCTGAAATCTGCTCCTATGGTATGGTACAGTTGAAACAGACACCTACCTTTCCATCAATGCTGAAATCTGCTCTAATGGTATGCAATAGATGAAACAGACACCTACCTTTCCATCAATGCTGAACTCTGCTCCTATGGTATGCTACAGATGAAACAGACACCTACCTTTCCATCAATGCTGCAATATGCTCTTTGGTATGCAATAGATGAAACAGACACCTACCTTTCCATCAATGCTGAAATCTGCTCCTATGGTATGGTATAGATGAAACAGACACCTACCTTTCCATCAATGCTGAACTCTGCTCCTATGGTATGCTATAGATGAAACAGACACCTACCTTTCCATCAATGCTGAACTCTGCTCCTATGGTATGCTATAGATGAAACAGACACCTACCTTTCCATCAATGCTGAAATTTGCTCCTATGGTATGATATAGATGAAACAGACACCTACCTTTCCATCAATGCTGAACTCTGCTCCTATGGTATGCTATAGATGAAACAGACACCTACCTTTCCATCAATGCTGAAATCTGCTCTAATGGTATGCAATAGATGAAACAGACACCTACCTTTCCATCAATGCTGAACTCTGCTCCTATGGTATGGTATAGATGAAACAGACACCTACCTTTCCATCAATGCTGAACTCTGCTCCTATGGTATGCTATCGATGAAACAGACACCTACCTTTCCATCAATGCTGAAATCTGCTCTAATGGTATGCGAATAGATGAAACAGACACCTACCTTTCCATCAATGCTAAAATCTGCTCTAATGGTATGCAATAGATGAAACAGACACCTACCTTTCCATCAATGCTGAACTCTGCTCCTATGGTATGCTATAGATGAAACAGACACCTACCTTTCCATCAATGCTGAAATCTGCTCTAATGGTATGGAATAGATGAAACAGACACCTACCTTTCCATCAATGCTGAAATCTGCTCCTATGGTACGCAATAGATGAAACAGACACCTACCTTTCCATCAATGCTGAAATCTGCTATAATGGTATGCTATCGATGAAACAGAGACCTACCTTTCCATCTATTCTGAAATCTGCTACTATGGTATGCAATAGATGAAACAGACACCAATCTTTCCATCAATGCTGAACTCTGCTATAATGCTATGCTATCGATGAAAAAGACACCTACCTTTCCATCAATGCTGAAATCTGCTCTTATGGTATGCAATAGATGAAACAGACACCTACCTTTCCATCAATGCTGAAATCTGCTATAATGGTATGCTACAGATGAAACAGACACCTACCTTTACATCTACGCTGAAATCTGCTCTAATGGTATGCTATCGATGAAACAGACACCTACCTTTCCATCTATTCTGAAATCTGCTCATATGGTATGCTATACATGAAACAGACACCTACGTTTCCATCAATGCTGAAATCTGCTATAATGGTATGTTATCGATGAAACAGACACCTACCTTTCCATCTATTCTGGAATCTGCTCCTATGGTATGAAATAGATGAAACAGACACCTACCTTTCCATCTATTCTGAAATCTGCTCATATGGTATGCTATAAATGAAACAGACACCTACGTTTACATCTATTCTGAAATCTGCTCATATGGTATGCTATACATGAAACAGACACCTACGTTTCCATCAATGCTGAAATCTGCTCTAATGGTATGCAATCGATGAAACAGACACCTACCTTTCCATCAATGCTGAAATCTGCTCCTATGGTATGCTATAGATGAAACAGACACCTACCTTTCCATCAATGCTGAAATCTGCTCCTATGGTATGCTATAGATGAAACAGACACCTACCTTTCCATCAATGCTGAACTCTGCTCCTATGGTATGCTATAGATGAAACAGACACCTACCTTTCCATCAATGCTGAAATCTGCTCTAATGGTATGCAATAGATGAAACAGACACCTACCTTTCCATCAATGCTGAACTCTGCTCCTATGGTATGGTATAGATGAAACAGACACCTACCTTTCCATCAATGCTGAACTCTGCTCCTATGGTATGCTATCGATGAAACAGACACCTACCTTTCCATCAATGCTGAAATCTGCTTCTAATGGTATGCAATAGATAAAACAGACACCTACCTTTCCATCAATGCTGAACTCTGCTCCTATGGTATGCTATAGATGAAACAGACATCTACCTTTCCATCAATGCTAAAATCTGCTCTAATGGTATGCAATAGATGAAACAGACACCTACCTTTCCATCAATGCTGAAATCTGCTCCTATGGTATGGTATAGATGAAACAGACACCTACCTTTCCATCAATGCTGAACTCTGCTCCTATGGTATGCTATAGATGAAACAGACACCTACCTTTCCATCAATGCTGAAATCTGCTCTAATGGTATGGAATAGATGAAACAGACACCTACCTTTCCATCAATGCTGAAATCTGCTCCTATGGTATTCTATAGATGAAACAGACACCTACCTTTCCATCAATGCTGAAATCTGCTCCTATGGTATGCTATAGATGAAACAGACACCTACCTTTCCATCAATGCTGAAATCTGCTATAATGGTATGCTATCGATGAAACAGACACCTACCTTTCCATCTTTTCTGAAATCTGCTACTATGGTATGCAATAGATGAAACAGACACCAATCTTTCCATCAATGCTGAAATCTGCTATAATGGTATGCTATCGATGAAACAGACACCTACCTTTCCATCAATGCTGAAATCTGCTCTTATGGTATGCAATAGATGAAACAGACACCTACCTTTCCATCAATGCTGAAATCTGCTATAATGGTATGCTACAGATGAAACAGACACCTACCTTTACATCTACGCTGAAATCTGCTCTAATGGTATGCTATAAATGAAACAGACACCTACCTTTCCATCTATTCTGAAATCTGCTCATATGGTATGCTATACATGAAACAGACACCTACGTTTCCATCAATGCTGAAATCTGCTATAATGGTATCTTATCGATGAAACAGACACCTACCTTTCCATCTATTCTGAAATCTGTTCCTATGGTTTGAAATAGATGAAACAGACACCTACCTTTCCATCAATGCTGATATCTGCTCTTATGGTATGCAATAGATGAAACAGACACCTACATTTCCATCAATGCTGAAATCTGCTATAATGGTATGCTACAGATGAAATAGACACCTACCTTTACATCTACGCTGAAATCTGCTCTAATGGTATGCTATAAATGAAACAGACACCTACCTTTCCATCTACTCTGAAATCTGCTCATATGGTATGCTATACATGAAACAGACACCTACGTTTCCATCAATGCTGAAATCTGCTATAATGGTATGTTATCGATGAAACAGACGCCTACCTTTCCATCTATTCTGAAATCTGCTCCTATGGTATGCTATAGATGAAACAGACACCTACCTTTCCATCTATTCTGAAATCTGCTCCTATGGTATGAAATAGATGAAACAGACACCTACCTTTCCATCAATGCTGAAATCTGCTATAATGGTATGCTATAGATGAAACAAACACCTACCTTTCCATCTATTCTGAAATCTGCTCCTATGGTATGCAATAGATGAAACAGACACCTACCTTTCCATCATTGCTGAAATCTGCTCTAATGGTATGTTATAGATGAAACAAACACCTACCTTTCCATCTATTCTGAAATCTGCTCCTATGGTATGCTATAGATGAAACAGACACCTACGTTTCCATCAATGCTGAAATCTGCTCCTATGGTATGCTATAGATGAAACAGACACCTACCTTTCCATCAATGCTGAAATCTGCTCCTATGGTAGGCTATAGATGAAGACGGACACCTACCCTTCCATCTATGGGCCTTATTACGAGTTTGGAGGCAGCCATGTCCTTAATAAGGGCATGGCTGCCTCCAAACTCGGGTCCGAGTCCGTGGTCCCTGAATGGCGAAATACTGGGCCTTTCTGACTTTGGAGGGCCCGGTATTTTCCCTTTCAGGGAACCCAGACCCGGACCACCCCCCATAGGGCTAAATGGGAATCGGGAGGGATCTAACAACAGGCCCGTCAATAAAGGGCCCATTGTTAGCATGCTGGTTCCCTCGCGGGACCCGCTAATGATGTCTGGTAAAACCAGACGTCCAGAGCGGGTCCCGCAAGGGGACCTCGTATTAGGGCGGTATAGGGCCCCTTTACCGGCGCTGTTAAACACATAACACCCGGGTCGTAATGAGGCCGTATGTCTAGTAACAATGCCATTATAGAATTGGTCAGGAATTTGACTACTTGGGTGTCCAGTTTTCGTTGTACTTTTCGCAGCAACCATATATTAAGAAACAGGCTATAAGGTTTAAATAAGCCCTAGAGGGTGTTTCCTGTTTTATGTCCATGTCTAACACTAAACCTGTAGATTGAATATTAAACTTATATGATAGCAAAGCTACCTCTGTTGGTAGATATGGGAGGACGCTGTGGGGCAGGTAAATGCTGATGCCACCCAGATCATTGAAAATGAGATCTTTAAAAGAATTCTGGGGCTGCCTCACACAGCATCAAATCATGGGGTTCATTTGGATCGTGGCGGCACCCACAGTAATGATGTACTCACTATACAGTCAGTACTACCCTGGCTATGTCTGTGGAGGATAAGAAAGCAGCTTTCGCACATAAACTCATTAGGCTTTTAGTTATTGCAGACCTTGCTTAAAACGTATAAACACAATCCTTAACCCTATTGATGCTCTTTCATATTTTAATGTACGAGAGACTTGTCGAGGAGCAGCTGTATACATCTGCAGGAGATCCCGCCCCCTAGCTCCCCTGTATTGGAGACTCGGGACTGTGCCTTGTCTGACACCAGATATCGTACCAATACCGCAGCAAGTATTCGGAAGAAGATACCCATTGAGACAACCCTATGGAATGTACCCTCAAAGTGATGACAGCCTGCAGGAGGAACTCCCTGAAGGAATATGAGGAAGAGCAAAGAAAATGAACTGATGATGTCGTAAGAAAGTGTGCATGACGTCCCAAGACATTCACCAAAGACAATGGGCCTCATCACGAGTTGTGCGGTATCCCAGCGCTATTACCACCAAGATACCACCAGGGCTAATAGCGTTACTGCCAACCCCCCCGGCGCTATTAGCGCCGGATCACGGTTTTGGCAGGACGGTAATTCCCCATTAGGCCCATTCGAGAATTCCCCATTCCCCATTGGGCCCAATGTGGAATTTTCAGTGCAACTACCACCGGCGGTATTACCGCACAATAATTGCGCCAAAAATCAGCAAATTCCCGGTGCATATTCCCCCAACTCAGAGCTGGGGGTAAATACAGCCAAACCCGTGATTTGGTGGACCCTTCAATGCAGTGGTAATAGCGTTACCACCGCATTTAAGGGTTACCAGCAAACTCGTGATGAGGCTGAATGTATGGATCCTAGAGGACACATGATGAAGTAAAAGATCGAGTAAGCTAATCAACGCAGAAAAAAAGAAGATTACACATTAATACATTGCTGCAAAAAACAGAAGTTCAATAAATGTACAGACGCTGAAATGCAAGGTAGATCAAGTCATCATCGAGACTATGGACCTCATTACGACTTTGGAGGTAACCATGGCGCTATTAGCGCCATGGCTGCCTCCAAATCCTTACCAACTCTGCCCTGGTGAATGGAGCTATTACAGCCACATTCTAAGGTTAGCGGGGGCGGTAATTCCCCATTCACCAGGGCCCTTCCCCATTCCCATTTGAGCCCCTATGGGGCTCAAATGGGAATGGGGTATGCTATAGATGAAACAGACACCTACCTTTCCATCAATGCAGAACTCTGCTCCTATGGTATGCTATAGATGAAACAGACACCTACCTTTCCATCAATGCTGAAATCTGCTCTAATGGTATGCAATAGATGAAACAGACACCTACCTTTCCATCAATGCTGAACTCTGCTCCTATGGTATGCTATAGATGAAACAGACACCTACCTTTCCATCAATGCTGAAATCTGCTCTAATGGTATGCAATAGATGAAGAGACACCTACCTTTCCATCAATGCTGAAATCTGCTCCTATGGTATGGTATAGATGAAACAGACACCTACCTTTCCATCAATGCTGAAATCTGCTCCTATGGTATGCTATAGATGAAACAGACACCTACCTTTCCATCAATGCTGAAATCTGCTCCTATGGTATGATATAGATGACACAGACACCTACCTTTCCATCAATCCTGAAATCTGCTCTAATGGTATGCTATAGATGAAACAAACACCTACGTTTCCATCAATGCTGAAATCTGCTCCTATGGTATGGTATAGATGAAACAGACTCCTACCTTTCCATCAATGCTGAAATCTGCTCCTATGGTATGATATAGATGACACAGACACCTACCTTTCCATCAATGCTGAAATCTGCTCTAATGGTATGCTATAGATGAAACAGACACCTACCTTTCCATCAATGCTGAAATCTGCTCTAATGGTATGCAATAGATGAAACAGACACCTACCTTTCCATCAATGCTGAAATCTGCTCCTATGGTATGGTATAGATGAAACAGACACCTACCTTTCCATCAATGCTGAAATCTGCTCTAATGGTATGCAATAGATGAAGAGACACCTACCTTTCCATCAATGCTGAAATCTGCTCCTATGGTATGCCATAGATGAAACAGACACCTACCTTTCCATCAATGCTGAAATCTGCTCCTATGGTATGATATAGATGACACAGACACCTACCTTTCCATCAATGCTGAAATCTGCTCTAATGGTATGCTATAGATGAAACAAACACCTACGTTTCCATCAATGCTGAAATCTGCTCCTATGGTATGGTATAGATGAAACAGACACCTACCTTTCCATCAATGCTGAAATCTGCTCCTATGGTATGATATAGATGACACAGACACCTACCTTTCCATCAATGCTGAAATCTGCTCCTATGGTATGCTATAGATGACACAGACACCTACCTTTCCATCAATGCTGAAATCTGCTCCTATGGTATGGTATAGATGAAACAGACACCTACCTTTCCATCAATGCTGAAATCTGCTCCTATGGTATGATATAGATGACACAGACACCTACCTTTCCATCAATGCTGAAATCTGCTCTAATGGTATGCTATAGATGAAACAGACACCTACCTTTCCATCAATGCTGAAATCTGCTCCTATGGTATGATATAGATGACACAGACACCTACCTTTCCATCAATGCTGAACTCTGCTCCTATGGTATGCTATAGATGAAACAGACACCTACCTTTCCATCAATGCTGAACTCTGCTCCTATGGTATGATATAGATGACACAGACACCTACCTTTCCATCAATGCTGAACTCTGCTCCTATGGTATGGTATAGATGAAACAGACACCTACCTTTCCATCAATGCTGAAATCTACTCCTATGGTATGATATAGATGACACAGACACCTACCTTTCCATCAATGCTGAAATCTGCTCTAATGGTATTCTATAGATGAAACAGACACCTACCTTTCCATGAATGCTGAAATCTGCTCCTATGGTATGATATAGATGACACAGACACCTACCTTTCCATCAATGCTGAACTCTGCTCCTATGGTATGCTATAGATGAAACAGACACCTACCTTTCCATCAATGCTGAACTCTGCTCCTATGGTATGATATAGATGACACAGACACCTACCTTTCCATCAATGCTGAAATCTGCTCCTATGGTATGGTATAGATGAAACAGACACCTACCTTTCCATCAATGCTGAAATCTGCTCCTATGGTATGATATAGATGACACAGACACCTACCTTTCCATCAATGCTGAAATCTGCTCCTATGGTAGGCTATAGATGAAGACGGACACCTACCCTTCCATCAATGCTGAACTCTTCTCCTATGGTATGGTACAGATCATCTATTGCATACCATAGGAGCAGATTTGAGCCCATTCACAAGCAGGTCTAGGCCGTTCATTGATAATTGGGAATCCGTAATTAGCTTCTGCAGTGCTCGCAGGGTACAAGCAATCAGTGACGTTATTGTCTGCATAAGTCCTATTCCCCAATCTCTGAACATCAGCACTCGAATCTACTAAAGTTTCATAGAGGCCTTTCATATATCAATTAAACACCAGAGGTGCCAGGACCGAGCCCCGGCGCACTCCGGCCTCAACTAGAAATAATGGCCATACTTTCCACTTCTGGCACAGGCTGGGGTGTCTTGGTGGAGAATGATCAGAAGATTAACAATTCCCTACATAGACCTCAGGAACTAGAGCACCTGCCATCATTTCACTCCATTGACCTTATCAAAGGCTGTGCTCGGGTCCTTGAAGGCCACGTTCACTAGTGCCCTAACCCCCAACACCACCAATGGCAGTACACTATATGATCCTGCCCAGTCGTAGCCCTGGTTCACTAGTGCCCAACCCTGCTCTAAACCCAGGTAAAACCAGACGACCTCTCTGGGACCCGCGAGGGGTCCAAGGAGCTAATAACGGGCCCGTTATTAGCTCCATCCCCATTCCCATTGAGCCCCAATGGGGGCTCAAATGGGAATGGGGAATGGTTCTGTGCATGAGGAATTACCAGGTCCTCCAAGGTCGGAATGACCCGGTTATTCCTCATTGAAGGAACCCGGTATTGGAGCCCGGTATCGAGGCAGCCATGGTGCTAATAGCACCATGGCTGCCTCCATACTCGTAATGAGGCCCAATAATGTCTGGGTGATGGGTGGGGAGCGAGGCTCTGCTTTACATCTCCACACATCATGCAAGGAATACACTGAGCAGCGTTCAAAGAATCAATGTTAAGCCTCTTTTTATGTCACCTCTGACTGGCCTTTTTAGGAGCTTATTTTCTGAAGTGCCTGGGCCTTTAAAGTGCCTTACTCCAGGGCACTTGTGCATCTTTGTTTACCACCTGTGACTGGCCTATCGGGTTCTTTACATAGGAGCTACTTTTCTGAAGTGCTGGGCCTTTAAAGTGCCTTAATCCAGGGCGCCTCTGCCTCTTTTTGTGCCATCTGTGACTGGCCTGTCAGGTTATTTACATAGGAGCTCCTTTTCTAGAGTGCCTGGGCCTTTAAAGTGCCTTACTCCAGGGCACTTCTGCCTCTTTTTGTGCCATCTGTGACTGGCCTATCGGGTTCTTTACATAGGAGCTCCTTTTCTAGAGTGCATGGGCCTTTAAAGTGCCTTACTCCAGGGTACTTCTGCCTCTTTTTGTGCCACCTGTGACTGGTCTTTCAGGTTCTATACATAGGAGCTCCTTTTCTAGAGTGCCTGGGCCTTTAAAGTGCCTTACTCCAGGGCACTTCTGCCTCTTTTTGTGCCACCTGTGGCTGGTCTTTCAGGTTCTTTAGATAGGAGCTCCTTTTTTGAAATGCCTGGCGCCAGAGCCTGGACGGTTCAGCCCTGCCCTGCTTTGCGCACTGCAGGCAGTGCACTGCAATCTGCAGCTTGCAACACTCAGCCAGTGCAGCCAGAGCAGCAGTTGCACGCGCTGCCGATGCGCTCAGCTGTGCGCCGTCACTAATGCACATTCCTGGGGAGAGAGAGCGCGAGGCTGCCGGGCTCCAGCCGGGACCTGCAGGCAGTGGGTGATGCGAGTTGTCACCCTGCCCAAAACGTCCTTTCCCAGTAACGGCGCGCGCCAGGCAAATGTTCCCCCAGCTGTTTCCTGCCTGCAGTGTCTGTGCAGTGTGCACGAGAGGTCCCACTGCCACTGCACACGCCCAGCCACTGCAGGAGCCCGTGCCATGGAACCCAGTCCTCCGCACCCCTGAAATGTGACATCGCCCCAACATCTCACGTCTCCCCGGAGTGCGTTTTTCCTTTTTTTTACTGCTATCAAACTCACTCCACGACTTGCACTTAAGAGGAAATGGAATCGCTCAACAGCCTCGCAACGCAATTATTAAACTGCCGCTTTTGGGAGTTCTTGAAGGTAAATGGCGCTTTCTATTTGATGTGTGGAGTCCTTGCGTGTGCACACTGCGGGCTCTGCTTGCCTTTCTAACTTAACTTGAGGCTGTTCCACTTTGCTGACTGTGCAGTTTTTATGTCCTGGGAAAAGGTGCAGTTTGCACTCAGGCAAGGGTGACAGATTGCAGGGAGGTTTCAGGCAATGCTTGCTCGTGCATGAGTGCAAGGTCTAGCAGTTGGTGCCCTGCACGGTGTATGCTGTGCTGCACTTTTTACTCTCTGGCAAGATGCTTGGAAGTGCAGGGGGTGGTCTGAGGCAGTACATTTTGGGGGCTCTCGATATTCTAGTTGTCTTCTGCTTCTGTCCTATGCAGGCTTCAGAGTAGAGCAAGTTCAGCAAACACTTGCCATACATTGAGTCGCTCCACCTGTGCTGCAGGCTGTGCTCCCGCGCTAGCTGACCAGTTGGATTTAAGGAGCGCCCCCAGGCTCTCGCCGCAGCCGGCTGAGCTCAGGGTTTGCTTTCCCCGCTCTTGAGGTGGCCAGGCGATTGGTCAGTGTTGTCTGATGTCATGGGCAGGGAGATCACTGCTTCCGCCAACGAGGCACTGAGGTGCTTCTGATCACAGCCTCACCTTGCAAAGCCACCGGGTTTGTCAGGGAGATCCTGGGGGTGTACCTCAACATGCAGGCAATTTCACCCCATCTCCTTTGCATAGAAGAGAATCCAGGTCCCAGCTCAGGGTTTTCAAATTTTTTCCCTGATCCAACAGAGCGCATTAACTGGTGGAAAATGGGCAGCGACATGTGCTGAGCCAGCACTTGAGCGCAGCGGGAGCTGTTTGCAGCAGGCAGTTTTCTGCATGGGATTCGCTTTACTGTATCTGTGCTGTGCTCTCTCTCTGCTGTAAAATATTGATGGGACAGGAGCCGGCGGGAGAGCAGGCACTCACCTCTGTCGCTGGCAGCCGGACAAGTTTCCACTCTCAGCAGAAGTGCCTCTCTCCCGGTTGCATGGTGATTTGTGTTTTATTGGAAAGCAGTGCTGTGCACCTTCTGGCTCATGCATGCTCACAGCCTTTAGTCAGAGCCTTTGAGGAGGCATCCCGTTTCTTTCTGAGACCAGAAAAATGGGCAGAAAGGTTGGGGGGACATCCTTCTTCTGGGAGAAAGTTTGGGAGGAAATTGGTCTTTCACATGCAAGTCACCCGGAGAAGGACGAACTTAACTAATGCTCCCACAATGGCATTGTCTGTGGGAAGAAAGTCATGCTGCCCTTCAGCAGAGCGCGAGCCGCGCACACCACTCAGACAAGATGAGGAGTAGTACATGAATTCCTAAGGCGCCTACTCATATGTTGTGATGTGTTTCAAGGACCCCGGAGGTGGCAATTAAGACAACCTCTGACTTCCACTCTCTGTTACATTGATGCAGTGCACACAAGCATCGCCCAGTGGTAACGAGCAGGTGCCCGCTCTGGCAAATCCTGCCAGGGATTGCCCCACTGCCTCCAGACTTCAACCACAAGCACCCTCAGAGTCTCACCCACAAGAAGACCGCGTCTTACCCATGGAGGGGGTTGGAAGCCAGAAGACTCCACCACCTCATATCACTGTGAACGGAGGCGAGATGTAAAGTGGCGCGCTTCCAATTTCCCAGCAGGTCTTATCTGTCCCCGCGCCAAGAGGGCAAGCTCAAGAATACTCCGGCCTTGGTGTCCTGACTATGGACACTACGTGTATGCCAACATGGTGCCAGCAAAAGGTGCCCACGCTCCAGCACTGCTGGGCAGACTCCTCCTCCAGGGGCAGTGGGTACAGCTGTCAGTTGGCAGATGGACTTTATCCGATGCAGCATGCAGTGTACACCCCGGATCTGGCCGTGAAGGACTGCAGCAAAATTGGCTGAGCCCCTCCGTGCAGTAAGTACTCTTCCATTAAAGTTCTCCCTCGAGGGCCATGCAGCTTGGGGGGGTTATGCAGCGCTTTCATGTGACCATGCAAACTTTGGCCCCTCGAAGGATCACAATCAGCAGCAAGTTGCAGCGTTGCTACTTGTGTGGTGTCAAGAGGTTGGTGGTTGCTCTCTGTGGTGCAGGGTGGGTGGCTCTAAGCATTGTCTGGACCCTCCAAGCTTAAGGAAGGAAACGCTTCACACAACTGAAACAATGTTGCACTTAAATTCAACACGGAGGAAGTCAAGATTCGTCTTTCAAAGCAGAGATCCCTAGAGGTGAAGAGCTTATGAAAGAAACGTTCCAGAGGGTTCTTTCTCGAGCGCCTGCAGAGTCCGTGACATTCAGGATTCGGCTCGGAAAAAAGCCTGTTTGGCTCCCGAGGCAGGAAGGAAGGCAGACACCCTATCGCGTCGCTCTGCCGGAGCGCTGACATTTAGAATAAAAGCGTGAGCCAGCAGAAAAGTGTAAAAAAAAGACGAAATGCTTAAAGAGGAAGGGTTGGTGTTTCTTACATCTCGCGGCGGCTTGGCGCGATCTACAACACTGTTGAATATACAGAGTTTCAGCTGCAGCCGCGTCCTGCTTTGGGGGGCGTGCATGCCACAGATTGCATGTGGGGCGCAAGCAGTGCATGCCACAGATTGCATGTGGGGCGCAAGGAGTGCATGCCACAGACTGCATGTGGATGCAAGGAGTGCATGCCACAGACTGCATGTGGGGTGCAAGTAGTGCATGCCACAAACTGCATGTGGGTGCAAGGAGTGCATGCCACAGACTGCATGTGGGGCACAAGGAGGACATGCCACAGACTGCATGTGGGGTGCAAGGAGTGCATGCCACAGATTGCATGTCGGGCGCAAGGAGTGCATGCCACGGACTCCATGTGGGGCGCAAGGAGTGCATGCCACAGACTGCATGTGTGGCACAAGGAGTGCATGCCACAGACTACATGTGGGTGCAAGGAGTGCATGCCACAGACTGCATGTGGGGCACAAGGAGTTGCCACAGATTGCATGTGGGGCGCAAGGAGTGCATGCCACGGACTCCATGTGGGGTGCAAGGAGTGCATGCCACAGACTGCATGTGGGGTGCAAGGAGTGCATGCCACAAACTGCATGTGGGTGCAAGGAGTGCATGCCACAGACTGCATGTGGGGCACAAGGAGGACATGCCACAGACTGCATGTGGGGCGCAAGGAGTGCATGCTACAGACTGCTTGTGGGGTGCAAGGAGCTCCTACTGCAGGTATAGGTGCATGGTGAGACTAGTCTGCAGAAAGGACCGAGGCCATCATGACCTGAGCTGGAAATCGAGTCCATGACCCATACCCATGGGTGCATCGATGGGAGCCAGCCAATGAAAGTAGCTTCTTGCGTTCTCCCGGGATCTCAGCCGCAAGCAGGAGGCCAAAATAAGCCAGATTGTAAACTGGACCCACGTCTTCTGAAAAGAGGGTGGACTTTCATTTGTGTGAAAGATCATGATTCTGACGTGGTGGCTCCTTCACCAGGAGTTTATTTTGATGGAACGCCTCTCTTTTTAGGGGTCCGAGGTCGCTGTGAGTCCATGTGCCCACAGGGTTGAATGTTGCAGTTGGTGTCTGGGTCTGAAATTCACTGTCAAATCCCAAATGTTGTCACTGGACTTAGACTCGGTGTCGTGACCTTATCAGAAATTGAAAACAAAAGAGGCATGAAGCTGCCCCACCCCTCTGCACTGAGTGTATTGTGGAGGGGGAGGTGGGTAGTGGAGATGGCCAATGCAGATCAATATTTTTCCTGTCAAGTCCTAACAGTAATTGTTAATATTTGGAAAGTTTGTGATCTCATTTTCTGCCACTGCCTGCTTGCAAGTGCAAATAGGCTCTACTGCTCGCACCCAATGCAAATACTTTAACACTTTGGAGGGGCATGTGTAGCACAGTGCCAGGTTCGTCCCTTGAGGTCTGTTCTGATCCATTCACATCACCCCCAACCAGACCTCCGTGCCCTGATGCAGCACTCCTTGGAACATGGCCGACACACGTAGGTGCGAAGACCTTCAGCTCCAACGGTGAACACTGGACTGAGCTCTGCGTGCATGCATTGAATGTATCAAGAACACAGATGCTCAGGTGTGTGCAGTGAAGTGTGGTAAAGATGGGCAGTACCTGACAGCCAATCCCGCTAATTCCTGGACACACAAAAAACAAGTGAAGAATATTGACTGCCCATATCTGGCTGACATTCTGCCTGGGTAGGACCCCTAGACGCCCCGTGCCCATGGAAGGTGTCGAAACGTCCACACATCTTCGGTGACTTCCAGAATACCATAAAACCTACACTCAGGAGAGCAAAGGTGGGACACGGTCAAATGTATCATATAAATGGTCAAGGGGGGCAGGGTACCCCGAACATACTGCTCATCATTTATACAGTACTAAATAGCAAAGGCTACGTATTACACTGAAAGCAAACCCATAATCTGTGTTCCATTTCCAGATTTAAAACCTTTCTTTCTAGTACTTTCTCTAACTGTGGGATAAAGCTGACAGCAGCAAGTTTGATACAATCAGCTTCGCCTGAGTATCAGACATCACGGCACTCATGGCGGGGTAAGGGGTCATCTTTCCCAGAAGTACTGGATAGTGGACGGAAGAAATGTAAATGAATGTGAGACTTGGATGGGGTCAGTGTGCACCCCCAAGGGTCGCATTCAGAAACCGACCACTTGCAGAGTGTAGTAGGTAAAGTGCCAAGGGATTGATCTTCAAGATGCTGGATAGCCAAACTACCCAAGGCAGCCAATCCTACTGCATGATCGTCCACACTGGACACGGTTCAAATCCAGCAATACTCCCAGGCTCCCGCCAGAGAGACATTTCTTTTAGTCTGTATTTTATTTAGTGCTAGCAGTTGTACCTGTGCTTCTCACAGTAAATCCTACAAAAAAAATAGACAAAAACATATTGATATTTGATACTTTTTACACCATGAATCCTACACACACGCCGCATTTCAGGGTTGTAGAATTTTGGGGAGTGTGCTGAACCTTTCGAACAGTCAGACACACACATATCCAAGCATCGCAGACTGCTTTAAAAAAAAAAGTACAAATCAAACTTAGAACATTGTATATTTTATACTTTTTACATTGTCTACAACATGGGACCTACCCACATACCAAATTTCAGGTTTGTAGCATGTTGGGAAGTATGCTGAACATTTCGAACAGACACACACACATATCCACACATTTACCGTTATATATATTTATATATAGAAGATTATACAGTTCAACTTTTAATACTGTTCACAGGTCTCGATGCATTCGTATGCATCTTTAAAATCAATTAAAACAAATTAATCATCCTTATGATTTCTTCAATAACTGTTCATAGTTTTGTCGAATAGAAAATACAAGCTCCATCATTCCCAGACATCCCATCTCATCCCCAATATCATTGTATTCAGCCCGCTCATGATTACCCCATGCCAGGGGTGGACTGGGTCATAAAAGTGTCTCGGGCACCAACGAAAAGTGGCCCACAGTTGTAAATGGTTATTAATTCCTTTTGCGACACTGTTTGAATAGTAACCAAGGGGTAGGAAGGGGGTTTATGAACATGTGGGGCAAATTATGCATTTTAAAGAATGTTTATTCAGCAACACTGGTCAAAACTATTGGCCGCATGGTGAAGTAACTCGTCAAACTGGCCCACGTTGGCCCAATGATGTGCCCACTTTCACCAAACACAATGGCCCACACCAGAATTTTGTGTTTTTGGTTCGTCTATGGGTCCATTGCCCTATGGGCTGTCCCAGCCCACCCCAGGCCAGTAAATGCGTTCTCCCTACAGCTTCCAATGTGGTGAAATCGAACACAAGATGTATAGCTGTCTCAATGGTCTTGTCATCACAAAGTCAACACATTCTTGCCCCCTCAAAATACCTGTTGAATTGAATTCTTATGTATGACCAAACAAGATGGTTCCCAAGGAAATGTACATATGAACATACATAATTCAGCAATCGATTCACTAGCCAGGTCCACCAAATGTTGCTCTCACTATATCCACTTAATATTGTGTGAATCCTGTTCTTGAACCCCAGATATGTTAGTGTCAAGACATTGTTGGGAGATCTGCTGATCCAAAATTTAGCTTTGTCAGCAAGTATGCAAATGACACATGATTTCATGTAGTCTCGCTTACTCATTACAACGTCTCTAAGACACCAATGTAACGTTCCAGATGTGACATTAATAATGCATTTATTATTATGATTATTATTATTATTTTATTTGGTTAAAACAATAACCTTTAACAAAATTCATTTTTATAAGTACAAATTAAATACAAAATTACATAGACATAAAATTCATTCACATAGCTAAAACATGTAAAACTTATTATAACAATCATTTTAAAAGTTCAATCATATTAGTTCATTGATAACATATATTTCATACCATAAAAGTCCATTCATGATTAAAGTGCAACGGTTCCATGTGTTAAAATCGCAGCAAAAATGTCCGTCTACACAGAAAATGCGGCAAAAAGGTTGTGGTTTTGCCGCTGCAATCCATTTAAAGGATGGGGGAATACCCCCACAATCCCAGACCCATTATACCACACCCCGCTCCCGTAAATGGTATAATGGAGTACACCTTTACCAGGTCAAACCACAGCATTTGTGGCGTGTTTTTTTGTAGAGGCAGCATGTGTGCCACGATTTTATTACTGCATACCAGTGCAACATAAGATCCATCGCAGTAGGACTGAGACTCTTCCAGCTTTAAAGAGTCCAAGAATCCCGTCACAGCCAATACTATTGCCGTGGACCTACCTGACAGGCAGTATTGCCACATAGTTTCACCATCGCCTGCGGAGAACAAATCACCATATTTTTTCAAACAGTTCCACCTTTTCCCCTGAATCGTAACACATGCTGTTAGACTGTGCCTCAATGTCTCCTTATGCTTTTCCCCAGTACAAAAGCGACAGTCAACTTGATCCAGGGCCAAGAGCCCGTATCTGATCATTACCTCTTTAGTTAAAATTAAGTTCCAGCGGGAGTGCCGGAAGCCTCTTCTAACTGCCCTATCTGGATAAATGAACAGGTGCAGTGCTAGAATTCCTGTTTTTTATGGTCCTACTTTAAGTGACTCAGTGAGCGATACGAGTGCATGATATCAACAGTGTTAGACCAGGCATGTAGATAGAGCAACGTCTTTACTCCACATGGATTACTACCAAGGTCCACCACCGAGGACCCCACCATCGACAGCTGCGATAAACAGAAGGATAAAAAGCATTTAATATAAATGTCCCGCCGCGATTCCAGAATAATATTCAAATGAAGAAACAGGGAGTTCTTAATGGGGCAGACACGTTTTCTGTACAAATAGAGATACCTAGAACATGCTCTAGCTCTTACAGAAACCCGAAGGACCTTCCTCCACACCAATCCCTCCAGGACAGGCAATTAATGTAGGATCCAGAAGTTCGTCAACTCGATCCCATAGATGAGTTTGGGGTCAATCTTCCCTTCAAAAAACCTCAACACAGGATTCAATGTGTATGTACAGTATATCGAGTCAATTCCACACAAATTATTTAATAATGCTCTCCAACGTATTTTAAGCCGTTCTCTAGTGAGCTGCTTTTGAGTTTTCTTCTGTATGAGGAAACCCAGATAGGTGAAATGGTTGACCAACTCAATTGATTCCGAGTGCAGGCTCCAACTACAGCCAGGGTCACGTTTCCGCATGGTGCCGTGAATAACTTTAGCCTTTGATGGGTTAACTTTCAGACTATGAACCCTTGCAAAACCGGTAAAAGGCATTATGCAAACTCTGCAGTCCCCTCTGTGTGCAATCAAAAAAGAGGAAGTCGGTGGCATATGCAAGTCTCATAATATGATATGATAGGTTATTTATAACGCGCCTAATACCCAGAGGTTTATAAGCGTGGACCCAGGGATCAAATCTGTTGTTCTCTATGTCATCTTCCAAGGTGCGCACGTTGCCCCTGAGCTATCCTCCCCATCCTCACTTTAAGGTTTCCAATCTTGGGGCTTGCAAATGCTGACAGCAACAAACACTCTCCCATGTCAGACATGCACAAATAGAAGAGGCAGGGTGCCAACACGCAACCCTGCCTCACCCCTTGCAGGGTATATATATATCGGGACAGGAGCCCTGATGATTCAAACGGATACGCACGTTGGATCCTTCATGCAAGTTGGAAATGAGCCATAACGATCCTTTCAGAATCCCCCATATTTGAAGTTTGGTCCAGAGAAGAATCTGTCAACAGCATCAAAGGCTGCCGACAGATCAATACTTGCCAAAAAGATTGAATCATATTTGGCATGCCTGACTCATTGTACAATTCAGTGCAAAACCGTTCAGTGACGTGGCCATGGATTTATGAAAGCCCACCTGCCATTTGGATATTCTACCGACCGATAATTGCCAATCCTCCAGATGCTCCAACAGCCACGCCACAAAGAACTTGCTGTCGGCATCCAGGATTGCAATCGGTCAGTAGTTTTTGGGGTCTGATGTAGTGGGGAAAATACGAGTATACGCAATTTGTTCAATGAGCACAGACAGAATATTAGCCCACATGAGCGGATCTCCCTTAAATAGGAGGTTAAATAATGGATTTGGCCCCGGTGCCCTAGAGGCACTGATTCGATTAATAACTTCCCCAATCCCATCACGAAAACCCAGCAACTTCCAGTTTAAATTGGTCAGAGGCAGATTATTATTGCCCCGCGAGTTACCCTCAGTTCTTCATGTATAGTACTGGTCTCCCGTCCCAATAGGAGGGTCCCGGGTAATGCTTGGGGGATCTTATTAGCAAGTACTTGTAGTATTGTTTCTGCTGCCTGTTGGCATCTGATGGCACGATAAATTGTCAGCCAGTTCTTATAGGATCGGCTGACTTGGCTGGCAGACACCTCTCTTGCTTTCACCGATAATAGACGAGTTCTTTTAATGATGCTTATACATGCTTGCAGATGTCATTTTCTGATAACTACCTCTACATCAGAAGTCTTCAAACTGTGGGGCGCATCCCAGGAAGAGGTAATGGGCTGGGGCGGCTCACATGGTCAGACTGGACCCTAAAACTGTCTCAGGCACCAATGAAAAAGTGGCACCACCCAGTGGCCCTCTCACCCACTGTGGAGGAACCGAGGAGCCATCCCAGTGAAACACTGAGTACTCCCTCAGCTGCTTTTTCCTGCTTAGGGAGTACTCCTGGGCTGGCCAAACTGTCAAAGGGCTTTGACAGTTCAGTTCCCCAGCAGCACATGCTCACTGAGTCATGCAACGCTGGGGGCGTTTTGCTTCGCCTGCCTTGCATAGCGCATTGGAAATGCTGGCTCGGGCACTGCATGTCTGAATGTGCGAGGTGGAGCTCCTGCGCCTCCTCGCACCTACGGACAGAGCAGCCTGGAGCAGGGCATTTCAGCACCCATGTGCAGGCCCCTGCAGGAGGTACGTTTATGTTCATTTTTTTTAAATAGGTGTATGAATGCGTGTATGCTTGTGTTATGAGTGTGTGTATGGTGATGGGTGCTCGTATTAATGATAGAGTGATTGCTGTGTGAATGTGTGTGTGTTTGTATTGGTCCATTGAGCTGATTAGGCGAGTGAGGGGTAGAGGGGGAGAGGAGGGTTTTACAACAAAGGCATTAAAAAAAATTCCTTTGTTGCACAATCCCCCTACCCACCTGCCAAAATCAGCTCTCCTGTGGGTCCCAGGGCACAGGGATGGTATTGTTTTTACTGGATATCTATCATATATGTCCAGTAAAAATACCAGCGCCAATTGCAAACTGTTTGGCTTTTTACCCATTTGTTTGTTAAAGTATGCTCTAAAATGCAACATTTTAACAAATTATTTTTATAAAATGCACGGGCAGAAAACCCCCCACGAATCCTCATTGATTGGTTTGCGGTTGGTCCCTGCGCTCGGTCGCTATGGCATTTTTGTGGGAAATATTTATGCCCCTCCAGTTCACCAGCTCCCACTGGCCCTCCGACTGAGTTGGGAACGGGTGGGGGAGCCCAGAGAGTGTGGTGGGAGCAGGATTGGTGGGAGCACTGGGATAGTGGTGGGAGTAGGGTGGGGAGAGCCCAGCATCAGGGATGGGGTGGGGAGAGCCCACTGACTGGGTAGGAGTGGGATGAGGGAGCCCAGCGACTGTGATGGGAGCAGGTGGGGGAGCCCAGGGACTATACACTGGCAGCAGGGTGCGGTGATGGCACACAATAGTTAATAGCCATTTGTACACACTGTCCATTTGGCATTTTTTGGGGGGCGGCCTGGCCAAATTTTGCTCAGGGGGGGGGCCAGGCGCAAAAAGTTTGAAGACCACTGCTCTACAACATAGAGGTGAGTGTGATTACACAACGCCACTCTCGCAGGTTTTCCTGGCATGAACAAACAGGTATCTATTTAGTCCCCAATCGAGCTTTCAAAGTTCTCAATCGAGAAGCGATCATTCCTTTCTCCAGCAGAAATAGTTTGTAAAAATCCTGGAAAACTCAAATTAACACAGTGAACACTAGTAGGGTTCCAGCCGATCCTGGTCCTGGAAGCGTTTAAATTGATACCTGTGTCCATCTGAGTGAACTCTCCTTCATTACTCCCATCCAACTCAAACTCCACATTCAACACACAAGGATCACTGAATTCGGTTGGAAGAACAGTCATGAGTTTTCACAAATTTTTTTGGGCTCGTAAATATTTAATCCAGTGTTGGCGTAAGAGAAGCAGTAAACCATGCAAAGTGTCCCGGAACGTCCCGGGTGCAGCCCCATTGAACATCACCAGCCTGACCCCTACAAGTGCCTTAACCCATACATCACCAAAGGACTCCTTCCCTTTAAGACCGGTGATGGTAGTTCTGGAGCTATCTACTTCAGAACAGGCGGCATTCAGATCGCCAGATAAGAGCATCAGACCACATACCCATTTGTGAAACCCCTCATTGATTGTGCTCATTATAAGGTGGGTAAAGATATTTAAATTCCCACAACCAAGAGGTCACAGATTGTCCCCCTTAATAACCGGACATGAGTGGCTATAAAACCAAATGTGTGCTTTATGCTCTCTATGATGTTAAATACCTGGCCAGATTTATCGAAGGTCAGCAGCCCTCCAAATGGACGGCCCACCTGGAGGCCTTTTTTTCTGACTCAAAATTACAGTCGTAACCATCAATAACGGGAAGTTCTCTTAACCAGGCACCTACCACTGGGTTGGTAAAAAGGTGAAGGTTGCCCCACGTATTCCATGACAAGAAAGGTATAGAATTCGTGTCCATGTCTGGAGCAATATGAATGTCAGGACGAGTGTGAAGCCGGACCTACTCATTCCCTATTCAGAGTGCCCGCCGCCATGACAACCTCTAGATTGGGTCTCCCTCTTCCTGCCCCTCCCGCAGTCTGCACCCAATGCTCAGGGCCTTCGTCTAATGCCGGGTTTACCACTGTTTCTCTCAAAAGGAAGATGAAATGGCCACCATCCCTAGATCCGCTCTGACAAGTACCCTATCGATATAGGGTGTATGGTCTATCCCGAACAGACGGATGGTATGGAGTTCATTCAGAACTGGGCACCGTGTGCATTAATCAAAGAATATTAATGTGATTCAGAGTTATATGTTTGTTTTCCTGTAGCGCACGCTCTAAGCCCACTTTGAGTTCATCGCCTAGAGGCAGGTCCCCCGAAGACCCCACACGTTTTTGTGACCCTTGGTGCCAAGTTCTTACCAGGCTCTGCGGATAATGTGCTTCTTTGTCATATACAATATCTCAAGCCTTAGAACCCTTCAGAACACTACATATCACAAAATGAGGTTTCCAAAGGGGCTCATTTCCTTAGCTGTTTGGCCAGTTTGGCTCATTGCAAGAGGTGGTTGGACGGTTATCTGCCACAACAAGGGGTCGAAAGACATGGTTATCTGCCACAACAAGGGGTCGAAAGACGAAATTCTTACCATGTGATACCTTCTCTAAACGGGAAGCAAAAGGGTTTTGACTCTGAATGGGAACAGCAAAGGCATCATTACATGGGTAGGGGCCAGAATCACCTTAGTGATCAGGACCTCACTTGTAGGCGGTTTAGGATGATCTAAACCCCGCGCAGCAGAAGTCACGGGGGTCTGTGAACCCTTAACCACCAAAGAGCCTAAAGTTCGCACCCCACTAGACATGGCAACCGGATCCCGATCCGGAGGACAGTGTGCAGGAGGTACCCTCTACCACCTCTACGGCAGAGTTACTAGTGCTGGTTGGCAGCACGATGCAGTCCTTCTCCCTATCGCTCAATGACCCCCTGCTTCCAACATTCTCTGCCTCCACCTCTGTAGCAATAACGCACACTTTGGGTTTCCTTTGGCTATGGACTGTTTCTTGATGGTTTGCTTATTCAGCCTATTCATTGGCACATTGTTTTTCTGGTGCGTTTGCCACCCAACTTAAAGACGGCCATTAGTATCTGGATGACCCTCAGGAGCGGGAGCCATCTCAGTCTCCCCGTGCAAGCCCAGGTTTACTCTCACAGGATCCGAGGCCTGCAAGATGGGACGCTCCGGAAGGACTTCCATTGGCATCATTGTGTCATTCTGTGTCATCCACCCTGAATGTACCCGCTCAATTACCTCTTGGCGGGGATCCATGAGGCAAGTGGAAGATGTAGTGTTAGGTCCAACCTTATGCACTGAGGAATTCCCCACTTGGCCCCCCGGCCGCCCCATATCATTAGCACACTCCCGCAGAGCAGCTACAGGTTTTTCAGGCAAATATTGACACACAACACCAGGATTTAACAAATGGTCCCTCTGCTGGAATTAAAAAGTTTTAAAATTCGTTTGCTCATTCAGATTTTCAAATTTAAATAAAATAGATTCAAGCATGATAGAGTGCGATTGAGTCAAGCATGATAGAGTGCGATTGAGTCAACCATGATAGAGTGCGATTGAGTTTCCAATGTGAGACCCTCATATAGGGCTACTAAAACACAAAGTACTTGATCTATTTCTGTCAACATATCTGTCTGTAAACCGCCCACTTAGTTGGTCAGGGCCCTTTGTAGGGCGAATACTCTACACGTTCGCACTTGATCCGAGTTTGATGAGAAAGAAGAAGAGGTTTCAGCCATCAAAGATTGTTCAAAGGGAAGGTTAGGCGGCGAGTCCAACCTAAGGGGTTCAGGCAAAACCAAGGCATCCTGAACAACCTCATTAGATGAAACAGCCACCTAGGGAGCAAACTCAGAAACTTTTGGCTCAATGCCCAAAGAGCCACAAAAGTTTTTTTCCCAGGCAGTGGTGGTGGAATTTGTAACATGGGTTGGGGACTCTATCAAACACATAGGGCCTGATTATGACACTGGTGGAATGGGTTAACGGGTGCCGCTAATGGTGGCGGACCCGTTAAACCCATTCCGCCTCATTACGAGATTCCCTCGCGGGACCCGATGTGGACGT
This sequence comes from Ambystoma mexicanum, assembly GCF_040938575.1. Classification (NCBI taxonomy): domain Eukaryota; kingdom Metazoa; phylum Chordata; class Amphibia; order Caudata; family Ambystomatidae; genus Ambystoma; species Ambystoma mexicanum. The sequence goes on from NC_090936.1 coordinate 1,246,107,571, forward strand.
CCTTACCGGGTCCCGCGAGGGGACTCATTTGAGCTAACAATGGGGTGGTCGTAATCGGCCCGTTGTTAGCTCCCGCACCCATTCCCATGATATAATATGGCATTTGTAACGCGCCTATACACAAGTGTTTCAAGGCGCGACGAGGCGGGGGGGGGGGGACAAGGGGAAGACAGACAACGATCCTACTAGGCCAGGTGTCATTCAGATCGCGCAAGTGCAGGGGTGGGGGGAAGGGAAAAGTGCAAGGGGAAGGGGAGGGGGGGAAGTGCAGTACAAGGTAAGTAGCGTAAAAAATAATAAATAAGGCCAGCTGGTGGCAAGTGCAAGGTAGATGCAGAACAAGTGCTGGGAAGGGGGGGCTGTAAGGATACAGTGACAGTCCCGCAGTGCAGGGGGGTGCCAGGGAGGCAATGCAAGTGGAGAGTGGCTGGGCCCTGGACCAAGGTCACTGAGAGTGGCCCAGTTGCAGATTCAGAGCAGATTCAGTGAAGAATTAAAGCTGTTCAGCAGGGGAGAGGGAGAGAGAAAGCAGAAGCAAAGAGGAAGGTTTTGAGGTGCTTCCGGAACCGGAGGTGGTTCTCCTCAAGTTTCAGGGAGGCAGGAAGGCTGTTCCAGAGGGAGGCCCCTGCTGCAGAGAGAGATCTACCCCCAGCTCGTTGCTTCAAGAAGCGGCTGACCCTGAGGGAGTTGGAGACGGATGAGCGAAGGGCTCGGGAAGGAAGATATTTAGGAAGAGAGAGTTGAAGGTATTTGGGCCCCAGGCCCCAGAAGGCCTTGTGGACAATGCAGAGGGTTTTGAACTTAATCCTCGCAGCCACTGGGAGCCAGTGTAGAGATTTCAGTCCTGGAGAGATACGGTCCCTGGGCTTGAGGCCAAGGACAAGTCTCGCAGTTCTGTTCTGGATGAGTTGCAGAGGGCGGAGAGTGGAGGCAGGCAGATTAAGATAGAGGCTGTTACAGTAGTCTAGCTTTGAGAGAACCAGGGCTCGGGAGACAGTGAGCTTCTGGGGGAAGGAGAGGAAGGGAAGAATACCTCTGAGGAGGTGCAGCTGGTAGTGTGACTTCTTAGAGACGTCTGATATATGAGGAGAGAAGGAGAATGTGGAGTCGAAAATGACCCTGAGGTTTTTTGCCTTGCAGGTAGGAGCAGGAAGGGGGCCAAGGGAGGCCGGCCAGAGAGCTGCAGGGAAGGAGGGAGTGGGTGTGCCGATAAGTAGAATCTCAGTCTTACTGGCATTAAGGCAAAGGTCATTGGCGGCACACCATTCCTGGATAGCAGACAGACAGTCAGATATGAGGGAAGGAGAGGAGGAGGCCGAGGGTAGCCTGAAAATGAGCTGGGTATCATCCGCATAGCACTGGAAGTTGGGGCAGAGAGCGGCGATGCGGAGGGCAAGGAGTGCCAGATACTGGTTGAAAAGCCAGGGAGAGAGGTTAGATCCCTGGGGAACACCACAGGAGGAGAAAAAGATGTCAGAGAGGAAGGACCCCAGTTGGACCTGGGAGGGTCGATTGGAAAGGAAAGAGGTCAGCCACGCCAGAGCCTGACCAGTGATACCCAGGTTATCACGGAGACGGTTGAGCAGGATGGCATGGTTGACAGTGTCAAAGGCAGAGGAGAGATCGAGTAGAATGAGAACACACGGAGTGTTGGAATCGAGGTTCGAGAGCAGGTCCTCACGGATGTTCAGGAGAGCAGTTTCCGTGCTTCTGGCAGCTCTGAAGCCAGATTGATGGTCATGAAGACTACCAACAGATTCAGCGTGGAGGTTAAGCTGGGAGATGGCCAGTTTCTCCAGGAGCTTGCCCAGGAAGGGAGTAATGGAGATTGGGCGATAGTTGGCCGGGCAGGAAGGGTCGGAAGAGGGTTTCTTGAGGAGGGGGTGCACAAGGGAGTGCTTGAGGGGGGAAGGGAAGACTCCAGAGATGAAGGAGTGGTTGCAAAAATCAGCCAGGGCAGGAGCCAGGGAGTCGATGTGGTCCTTGATGGTTTTGGAAGAACAGGGGTGAACCTGTTTAGTCGAGACTTTCATAGATCAGACTTGTCTGGAAACCTCGTCAGCAGAAAAAAGTGGAAAGGCAGAGAAGGAGGGAGGAGGGGTGGCTGCAGAAGGGCCAGAGGAAGAGCCGGGAAGAGAGGGAGGGAGGTGAAAGGAGGAGAGCGAGGACAGGATGTCCTGAGTTTTTGAGATGAAGTGAGAGGCCAGTGCAGTGCAGAGAACCTGGGAGTGTACAGGAGAGGTAGAGACTGCAGCAGGGTTGGCCAGCTCCTTGCAGATTTTAAAGAGTTCGGCCGAGTTGTTTGATGCCTCAGAAATGCGGGGTTGGATAAGGGCTCTCTTCTTGGTGAGAATGGAGAGCCGGTATTGCCTTTGGAGCAGGCGGCAGGCCAGTTTGTCAGAGGATGAACATGAAGCACGCCATTTCCTCTCTGCCACCCTGCACTTGCGTTTTAGGGTGACGAGATCCGAGTCATACCAGGAGTTACATTTGGCTTTGGGCTTCAGGCGGATTCTCATGACGGGGGCAAGGATATCAAGAGTATTAGATATAGCAGAGTGGAGCATGGAGAGGGCTGTGTCAGGGTGGGAGTCAGCCGAAGGGGGAGGCGGGGGCGAGAAGGTAGCAGCAAAAGCCTCAACTGACACGCGCTTCATGGGTCAGATGACCGAGAAGGTGGGTGGTAGTGAAGAGGGTGGCTTTGCCTGTGGGGTAGGGAGGGTGATGTGGGAGGATAGGAAAAAGTGATCACTCCAGGAGAGAGGAGTGGAGAGAGGGACGGAGAGGGGAAGGTCAGAGGAGATCAGAGCATCAAGAGTGTGCCCTGCAGAGTGAGTAGGCCCAGACAGGAGAATAGAGAGTGCGAGAGAGTCGCAGAGGTCACGAAAGAGACCAGTGAGGGGACAGGAGGCATCGAGGTGGATGTTGAAGTCACCAAGAAAGAGGAGTTGAGTGGTTGAGGACAGGAGTGAGGAGGAGAGGTCAGCCCACTCAGAGAGGAAGGAGGAAATTTGACCAGGTGGCCGATAGATAGTAGCCACGGTAAGGGAATGGCTAGGAGAGAGAGAGAGTCGGCAGACAAGACATTCAAAAGAGGAGTAGGTCTGCGTAGGAGTGACAGTGGCAGGAATACACTCAGGGAAGATAAGGGCAACACCACCCCTGCACGGTTGGGCCTGGGCACGGAGAGGATCTTGTAACCGTCAGGTAGGAGTGTGTCAAAGCTGGTGGCAGAGCTGGCAGTGAACCATGTCTCAGTGAGACCGAGGACGTCGAGGTCTAGTTCCTCAAGAAGGCGACAGATATCAGAGGAATGCTTGATGGCAGAGCGAGAATTAAGAGTGGCAATGTGGAGAAGGTTGCCATCCTTGAAGAACTTCCGGGGAGGGGTACAGATCAGAGGTACGCCCTGCGGAGGTGTTGGAGAAGGAGGTGAATAAGGAGCACGAGAGGGGGCAGGGAGGGAGGGTAGAGGCAAGGTAGCCGAGGACAGAGGAGGGGGGACAGCAGGAGAGGAGAGGAAGTTGATGAGGCGTGGGAAGCGTCTATCAAAGAGGTGAAGGTTGGCCTGAGGGCCTTGAACCAAGACAGTCCCATTAGCGTAGACATTAATGATGGCCTTAGAGGAGCGGAAAGGGGCCAAGAGGACATCCCAACGGGTGCCACAATTAATGGGAGAGGAGGAGAAAGGAGAGAGCACAGAGACCATATGAAGGGTCCATAGGTCAGGCGAAGGCACGAAAAAGAGAGTGAGAGTTTCCAGTCAGTGAGAGTTTCCTTGGAGCTGGCACTAGTGTAGGTGTCAGCGATAGGGAGGCCTGGGTTGGAGACCAGGATGTCCTTTTTAAACTTTTTCCTACCAGATTTAGTGAGGAAAGCAGGATAGTCAATGGGAAAGCAGTTAGAGAAGATAGGCGAGATAGAGAGCACCATGGAGTAGGAGGGAGTGGGGGGGTGGGAGTTCAAGACAGACGAAACGAGAGCACGCAGACAGGAAGTGAGCGGCAGGCAAGTTTACCACATTTCAGAGCAAACAGTAATGCGTATTAGGTACAGGGCCACCTAAGTTTGAGAGTCCTGCGAGGGGAGAGAAGCAACCTAGTTTACCACATTTCAGAGAAACAGTAAATGCGTATTAGGTACAGGGCCACCTAAGTTTGAGAGTCCTGCGAGGGGAGAGAAGCAACCTAGTTTACCACAATTGTGGAATACAGTGAGGCGAAGGCACCATGCGGATGAGGTGAACCAGGTGAAGGAGGGGTGGGCCGGGGGAGCGGAGAAGCAGGTGAAGCTGGCGCCTTGCGTCCCCTGCGGACACCTGCAGACACACAGGGAGCTGCAGCTGAGGAGTCGCCCTTGGCCTGGGGCCCTTAGCCGCAGGGGCTGCCGGGCAGAGGGCTGCCCAGGAAGGGGGAGGTTATAGGCAGAGGGAGAGGAAGGGGAGGGGGGTGTGGGTGGGCAGGGAGGCGGGAGGGAGAGGAGGACCAGGAAGTGGGAGGGGGCAGCAGGAGAAAGGCACACAAAGCGCACGGAGCGCGAAGCAAGTTAAACAGCACAATTACAAAATTAAATACTCACGGGGCCCAGGCAGGGCTTCCAAGCCTGCAGTTCCCTCTGGGCTACCGGGGACCGCTCTCCCACGCACCGCTGAGCACCATTTGAGCCCTATATGAGAATGGGGAAGGTCTGAGCCCGGGATCCCTGTAGGGGGAATTACTGGGCCCTCCAAACTCAGAATGGCCCGGTAATTCCCCATTCAGGGAACCCGGACCCGGTTTTGGTGGCAGCCATGCCCTTATTAAGGGCATGTTTACCACCAAAGCCGTAATGTGGCCCATATGCTTTTCCCTGGGTTGCAGCCAATTGACATAACTGATCACTCTGAATTAAGATTGGGGAGAAGATAATTTGCACAATTTGGGAGACAGTTTTCAATCACGAAGGGGGCAGGAGCAGACTGAGTGCCTGAAGCAATAGCAATCCCCGATATTTGAACAAAGGCAGTTAACAGGGGAAGAGGCATTCCTTTCCCGCTACGGAGAAAGTACATAGAAAGCAGGTGCAATTATTTATGGTTTGAACAGACTCTTACAAATAGGCTTACTCCAAATAACCGGTAGGAGCAAGTGTGACTAAAACTGGTTCCGCCCTACCTTTTATCTGTCCAAATGCAAAAACAGTTGGGCGCACCAAGAATCGAGTAGTTTAATAGCCGTAGTAACGTCAAATGAGCGACAATAGGGGAGAGAGGACTGTGAGTCGGTTTCCAGGAACCACATTACGGAACTCCCCCAGGACAGTTTTTAAGTCATTCGATAGACAGTGTCAATGCTATGAAGCACAAAGCAGGGAGAGAACAGGGCTATGAGTCACATTCCATGACCCACGCTCCCAAGAACTTTCAGAGCGCCAGTGGCCAATCAGCGGGCCGTTACAAATTAAACATTTACACAAATAGAAGTTTCTCACCGCCAGTAAGATAATTCTGTCGTAGCTTGACCCCCAGCATTTCGCACCAGCCACCAAACGCACTGCTCCGCACACCACGCTGTGCTCTGCGCCAGTGTGGTGATTTTATGCAAGTGCAACTCCTTGCTGATAGAAAGGGTGAAGAGACTGCAGTCTGCAACAACAGGCGATCAGAAACTGCAAAACACTCCAGGAGATACTGCTGACACTGACACACCAAACACACTGCTCCGCGCATGGCTATCATTTTCCAATACATGCATAGACAGCTTTGATCAATTTTAGCTGATAGGTTTACGATATTATAATCCAACATGATGTACTCAGTTGGAATGTTTTTGTTTAAACGCAGAAGTCTCAGAAGCGTGCATCCCTCTAGTCATTCTAATTTAGTTATCATGTTAACACCCCAACATTTCAAAGACATCTAAACCAATGTTTATGAAACAAACTGAAACTTAAGTCTCAGTGGTGGCCACTGCTTACAACCGCCGGACTCCCTGTCCAACATGGCACACCAAATCCAAAGCCCAAATCCTAAAGCAATGAAAAACCAGAGGTATGGCAGCCAGGTTCCCCATGCCCTGGGGAGGGACAGAGGCATGGCAGCCAGGATTCCCATGCCGTGGGGTGGCCCAGAGGCATGGCATCCATGATTCCCATGCCGTGGGGTGGGCCAGAGGCATGGCAGCCAGGATTCCCATGCCGTGAGGTGGGCCAGAGGCATGGCAGCCAGGTTCCCCATGCCGTGGGGTGGGCATAGGGAGCCCCCACACCTTTTATGAAAAGCCTGATCATGTGCACCTTGGACAGTGGTGCTTGCCGGACTTGCCCTCCAGCTCAGCTCCATAATGAGGGGTGCCAGACATTTGAGTCTGGAGGGCTCGATTTCAGAGATTGCAGCATTCACAGAAAACATGTTATTATTAGTAAGGATGTACGTATTAGTGTTTTATAACCCCCACACCAAAGAAAGCCCCATCCGAGGGCCAAGGCAGGCCTTTCAGTCCTGATTATATCACAAAAGGAGGGGGGGCTGTTACATTAAAAGGTAGGTCACTAGGTTAGATCATTCAAATCAAGTCTCCTAGTCCAACCCAATAAAATTGAATTGATATCCCCTCATATTAAGAACAACACAATGTCAACCATTGAAGTGTAGAGATTATGTCATATCTTATTTTCAACACAATACAATAAAAGGAATCATACAATGTGATAGTCAAACAAAACAAATATGTGCAATAAATATCAGCCCAACTCGTGGGGGCACTTTAACATATACAGAAACATATAAGTAAGAGTATATACATTGAACAGAAAAAGTGATTCAAGAAAATAATAAAGTCATTCATAAGAAAGTGAAGAAAGAAAAAACATAATCATACATATTACTTGCAATAGATTAGCATCATTGGCTACAGTTGGCCGTTATTAACAGAAAAATACACATGGCCTAAAGCTTATGTCGATGGAGTCTATTCAATTCCCAATTCAACAGAAAGTTTCTTAAACCCAAACGTCGTTATGAATTCAAAAGAAATTGGTTTAAGATGGAGAGAAAAATCAGTCCTCTTTGATATTCCAGAGACAAGGTAATTCTTGAACTGGAGTCAGGTCTGCCAACACAGGAGGGGGGCCAAAAGGAAAATCCTTTGGTTGTTTGGACCTGTTATCGCTAGTGGCCCAAACTTGTGTATAGGTCTAATACAAGGATCTTCAGTCCCCTCTCATGACCATACGTTTCGGCGGTATGAACATATGAGTTCAAGTCCTTAGACAGGAAGATCCGCCTTCATCAGGGCAGTGGTAAACAGGTCCCTGTGATTATGGAAAGAAAACTGAAAAAGAGAAAAAAGACTAGTGAGAGGGTGTGGAAAGCGGACATAGATAACCACTTGCCTGAAAGTGGGCTAACATGTGTGGGGGATATAAAAATGTTCAAGTTTAAAGATATATTAAAAAAAAGATATGTCTATTTGTATTTTACTGATTGGGACAACTAAACAGCTATATGTAGATTTCCCTGAGTGGTGATACTCTAACAACATGGAAGAAATACCACCCAACGGGAAAACAAATCCTAGCTGTACAAGCCCTTTTCTAGTACGCCCACAAGAATTCCAGGTTATCCCCCTTACCAGGGGTGGTTACCACATTAATTATTGTAAACCAATTGGGTCTGCAGGGACAGAAGGGCGAGTGGTATCTCACCTAAAAATATCCAAGCACCAGCATATGATGGAAGATGGATTGCTCACATTGCAATCAATGTCTGTGGGCGCCGTAAAGTGGAGACATCGTTCCTAGTCAGCATCTGCCACAGTCTAAAACGCCTAGAATTGAAAAATAGCGGCGTAAATGGCCTGTGGAGTAAAATTCTGGATAGGACCCATATTTGGTAAATATAAAGTTATATGGTACCTGTGTGGCAGGAGAGAAGTTGTTTCATGACGGTCGCCTGATGTGTATTGTGTGGCGTCTCAAACGGGACCAAATTTCATGGCGGGCTCAAGCTGCTCTCAGTGTGATGCACCTAAGTACGAGGTTTAACACGAAGAATTTGTTTTATAATGGTGGCCCGCAGTCTCCCCCTTCCCCGACATTGGAATGTATATATAATCTCTATGTTCGTGCGTCCGGACCTACCTGATGCAGAATATATATGTCTGTACTCGTAAGGCATATAGTAACGAAAATAACTGTGAGAAGGCGACAAATGGCAAAGCAGAATCCAGAAACCAAGTGTTCGAAAAACCGTACTCTGGGACGGCTATCTGCGAGACAACATCAAACCTAAAAATGTAAAAATGCGAGCGCCGTATGCAGAGCATGTACCTCCAAGTTCCAAAAGTCTCTGGCCGGAAAAGACGCAATGCCACGGAGATACGGCATAGCCTGGTATGCAGAAGTAAATAAGGGGTTGCTATAGTAATGAGGTCACGTGTGGTTGACATCGTGCCGAGCGATTGGTTAGCGTCTGCAGTAGGCAGAGATGCAGGTGGAGCCAGGGAGGCACGGTGTCCTCAAGTCGTGGTGTCACTAAGTATGCGGAAGTACACGGAGAGTTGCCGTGGTGACAGGGTAACGTAATGATGCCAACATGCAGAACAATGGATACATGACTGCAAAAGGGCAGTAGTATGGGTGGCGCAATCACGTCCCGTCTGCATAGAAAAATAAATAAAGTATGCCGGCATGTATCGCTGTGAAGGTGCGAAAAAGAAAATGGTATATTGCATGCCGGCAAGACGAGCGGCCCTGAGAAGCGGCCGTGCCTCTGATTAGAGGCTGGGGTAATGGTCAGTGCACATGGGAGATTCCTGAAACAGCCCCTCAATGGGGTGCTGTAAAGGATAAGAGTATTAATGAAGGGGCATGAGAGGGACACTATCCTGAGTATGGTAGTGGCCAGAAGCATGAGCCCAACTGGGAACCCTGGCTGCCACAAGGGAACGTGGGGCCATAACTTAGTGTCCATGGGGGAGTTCGGCAAAATGCAAGAACGATCACCCGCAGAATGTATTAAGGTAACGGTGTGTGCTCACGGAAGGTGCCCAATCAAGGAGGTCCATATAGTTCTGTGCAGAGTGCGCGTTGGGCCACTAAATAGGTGACCTCAGAAAGACCCTCTGTCGGGGGACCGTGCGTGCCCTGTGGCATCAGTGCATGTGGTGCAGTGGGTGTAAAAACCGACACCCGGATGCCCTTGGCACCAAGGGCTATATGTAAATGAGTTACATGTAGGGCAGATGTACCCCATGTGTCTGTTACCCAAGGGAGAATTGTTCATTTAGTCCATTTTCAAAGGAGTCTAGTCTGTGGATCCATCTCTTTTACATATTGAGTAATCTGTTTTGTATGTTGGGGCCCATATGAATTTTGTCCAGAACCCACCAAAGTATATCATCCGGTGTGTGATGTTTGTTCAGGAAGTGTGTTACCAAGGGGACTGTGACATTTTTACATCGGATTCTGGACCGATGTTCTGAAATGCAGGTCCCAACATTGCGTATTGTTCGGCCTACATAGCGGAGGCCGCATGGACACTTGATGCAATAAACCACTTAGTTACTCTTGCAGTTTGATTGATGTTTTTATTGTATTGTGTTGAAAATAAGATATGACATAATTTCTGCACCTCAATGGTTGACATTGTGTTGTTCTTCATATGAGGGGATATCAATTCAATTTAATTGGTTTGGACTAGGATACTTGATTTGAATGATCTAACCTAGTGACCTACCCTTTCATGTAACAATCCCCCCTCCTCTTGTGATATAGTATACTTCTGCCCCAGACTTTTACATTTTCCCATGGGCAGACCGATGCCACAAGATAGTGGCCCAGTTTTTGTACCTTCAGTCCTTAAGCAAGGCCACTCCCGTCTATGAATCCATGCCTGCTGAGATAGAGAGGGGAATAGGACAATGGTAGGGCTTGACTTTCCCAATACAAGGTCATTGAACTGGATGGGTAACTTTTATTGCCTTTGAGAAGCACACAACCTTAGATTTATGTGTCTTTAACTGTTTATTTTGTAATTAATCTATAAAAGAGATACACATACAAAATACACAGTTGTAAAGTATAAGACTTTAAAACTAGTCTCACAAAATGTATAATAGCATTCGCATTATAGGATTCAAAACGTAGCGAAATATGGCTCTTTCTGAATGAATCATAATAAGGCCTATCAATTACTTGACAGAACTCATGACACCTGGTCAAACATTTCCATTATTAATGAAGCCGACTCATCTGTCAAAGTTTCGGTACTGCGTGATTCGTTGTTCGCACCATGCCCGTAGAGGGACACGAATGACACTAAATGCCACGTCAAAATCATGTGTAACTTTGCAAATGATCAAAGCTTTCTTACATGATCGAACCCCAGACTTTCTCTGGATTGGGATCAACCATCAGGCACTGGCGGAGACTTCCCTCATGCAAGCACAGAAAGTCTGAACGCGGAGACGCCCAATCTCAGATAGAAGTATCAATAACCCAGGCTATGATTTTGGATTTGTGGTCCAGGCAGTGCTACCTAAACATTTAGATGTGACAAAACCGCTCCGCTTGGCATCATCCAAACATCCTATGGACTCGCTGTGAAAACGACATTATGCCCCAATCCCCGAACCAACCGCCACTGGCTCCCACTGGAGGCAAGAATCCCCAGTGGTGCCTCCTGCTTACCGAATGCGAAGACTGGGGATCCCCTCTAGTTGTTGGCTGCACCTTAGTAGTAATCAGTACTGAACACTATTATGCAAGTCTATGCTCATCCTTGGCACTTATCCTAATTACAGACGTTTTTTAATTCTTCAATAACCAAACGTTTTCTTACAAAAAAAGGTTCTTGTCTTGTATTCAGAAATGCTCCACATGTACTCACTCTTTCAGGGGCAGCGGGTGTGTCCAACCTCAGGGGCAAGTGTGCGAGTAGCAGAGAATACTCAATCCGTATTATTATTATACTATTAGTAGTAGTAGCCGTGCGATACGTATAATGATGACAGTACATACCTGCAGAACATAGAAGCCGATACTAACCTGTTAGAAAAAAACAGAGCCTATCAGCAAACAGAATGTGCGAGAAGCCAGTTATATCGCGGATAACAATTCACAGGAGCTTTTTATAAAGGTGCAATCCCATTGGAAGACGCTCTGTGAATCAGGCCCTTAATTGTGAGCCCAGGGGGCTTCCATGCAAATGAAAGTACCTTTTTCTTTAAGCCATGCGTGCTGCGGGACGGAATCACTCGGCAGCGTTCACTGTAAAAGATTAGAAGAGGAACATGTAAGCAGAACTCTATCCTGTGACATGAACATGTAGCAGTTTCAGAAGGAGATACAGGAAGCTGCCTTGCCTTCTGCTCACGGTGTATTGAGGCCTGGCCCAGTGCCTCGGGGGCCGCTCTAGACTCTAGGCGCTAGAAAGAGCTGCACTGCAGCCCCACGTCTCTCTCTCTCTCTGTGTGTCGCCGTGTGAAGGCGGAGCACGGGGCGCGCGCGGGTCAGGCCTCCGGCGCGTGACGTCACGCGGCGTGATGACGTCGCCACGCCCCGGCCTCAACGCTCGCGAGGGAACAGCAAAGGCGAGATACACGGAAGGTCACGACCCTGACCTGCGTGAACTCCTTGAACACGTTAGACGGTTAGGAAATCCATAGGAGGTGCAAATACATGCATTTATAACATATATATATATATGTATTTTACTAATGTGCATAGTTAAAGTTCCGTCATGAGTCACCTCCAGTATTTGAACTGGCAGTCAGTGCAGTCTGAAAACCATTGGCACTAATATCCCTGGCTAATGCTCAGGTGGGGATATTCAGTCTAATGTTGGAACTGTCCTCGTTCCAATGAACTTTAGCCTTGTGTGCTGTCTGACCTACGTAGTATATACCACAGGGACACTTAGTGGCTTATACGACAAACTTCTTCAAAATAATGTTTTCTCCACGAGTGGGGTGTAGTATTATGTTGCCTTTAATGGTGCTGTTACAGTAGCAACAGCTGAGGCCACTTCCGGTATTTGTCTTTTTCGTTCCTCCTTCTCAAATACCAGAAGTGGCCCCAGCTCTTTGTTAGGTTTAATGCTTGGGTTCAATGAGTACAGGGAGTCGTTCAACAGAGGTTAACTTCTTTACTAAGTTGACACAGAAGGTAAGTACAAATGGAGTAATTGAGTCAAGTATATAACAGGGAGAGACATCCACCGGCCCCCTCATCATCCAAGTCCAGGCCCCAACTGACTTCGTGGAACACCCAGACACAGTTCATCCATAACATTCCACACCAACATTCCGTCAGGGGCTCATGTACACAGACCTATCAACCAGGAGGAAAAGTACAAACACAACACATCTTCCCCCTTTATGAAATAAGGATAACAACAGAGGAGGAAGTAAGGGAACAACATTATAGAACCCTGTAGAACAATCCAAGAAAGTCATACAAACACAACACTCTTGTAACTGTAACAGCATTCATTAAAGGGAACATAGCATTACACCCCACGAGTGGAGACAACGTCGACACACCCCACCTACCTTCATGTGTGTACACAAGGACGTGTACATCTCAAGCAGAGCAGCTCAGAAGCAAATGATCGAATGCTCTGTGCAAAGAGGGGGTAGGGCACAATAACAGCAATGGGGGCTAAATAGGACGGCCATTTTTGCCTGCACCCTGACTTCTTTTACGGAAGTGTAGCTAGGAGGGCTCTTCTTGGGTACATGGCAGTAGGGCATTCCGTAGAGTAGGAGCTAAACAAATTATTTTGGCTTCAAGGTTTAGTGATACCCAGATCTGTTGCCACCTTCTAGGGATATTTAAATTTCAATTTAATGGGATTTGAAATGCACCACAGGCAGCCCGAACTATATCAAGGCATGTGCACAAGTGAGTGGCTAAAAGGAAATACACAGAAAAGAAACGCTTTGAAAGATTTTCGGAAACTGGAATAATGATGAACTTTTTCGCAAACCAGAGAACATAAAGGCTCTTTTTAAGTCACCGGGACTAACAGTGTTGGTAGCGGAGCACAGCAAAGGCTTCCCCTCCAGAAGGAATGGTGGTCAGTTCAGGAAAGCAACACATGTAAAGCAAAGTGTTACAAAGCAAGTTCAGAAGTCATCTTTGTAGTAAAGTCCTTAAGTTACTTTATTGGGTAGCACGTTTACAGGTTACATCAGTAACTACAGGTATAGGAGATGGTAGGCAGGATACTAAGTATTACAGGGAGAGGCCAATGGCTCCCGCCACCCTGGCTTCATGTCTCTCTCTCTCCCTAACACTCTCTGGGCGGAACCAAGATCAAGGCATAACATTCCATGACATCACAGCCACACAGGATGGATCTACACAGATGAGCCAGGAGGTGGGGAAGCAGAATGTAACACAAAGCACTACAAAGATGACACGAAAGACGCATAGGGCCTCATTACAACTCAGGCGTTAAGGGTTAACGCCGTCGTTAACCCTTAACGCCTGATTCCGATTTTAACGGCTGCTTCTAGCAGCCGTTAAAATCCATGGCGCTAAACCGCCTTGGTGCTAATTACGCCACCGTAATTTACGGTGGTGTAATTAGCGCCTTCCCCACTCCCATTATGCCCTATGGGGCAAAAATGGGAATGGGGAAGGGTAAAATGGGAAATGGGGATTTACCGCCCCACTCACCTTGGAATGGGGCGGTAAATCCGCCATCCACCATGGTGTAAACATAGTTTACACCATGGTGGTAAAGTTGGCGTACTTACCGCCTGGGTCGTAATGACCCCCATAGTTTCAAAAAGAGCAAGAATGCATTTTCAGCGTGCCAAGAAAGGGAAATCAGGCCATTAACAATAAACACAATTAACGACTGACTGCAGAATGCATTCAGGCTGTGGGGGAGAAATCTGGAGGAAAAAACAGGCAACAACGATCTTAAAAAAATCATTAAAAGGAAAGTTGATTGAATTAAATGGAGAGGAAAGTGTGGGAGGGCTAGGATTAATGTTTGAGGGCAAGGTAAAGAAGAGAAGCGAGGAAGAAGGGAGTACTGTACGTAGAAGATAAGTAATTACTCTAAATAAAGAAGAGCCCGCTGGGGGCGCTGAACACTCAGCCCATGTACCTAGGAATGGCTCCTATTGGACACTCATGACATGGCCATTGCCACAGTCAGACTATCATCACCCCACACTTTAAATCATGGTTTTCCCCCTGTAATGCAGTCATGTAGAATTCAGCCATGTCCTTCCCATTGACTTGTCTTCACCAGTGAGTGCTACATGTGGCCCTTGGGGGGGGGGGGTGGGAGCAAGGAATGCCGGTCCTTGCTAGAAAGTCTGAGTATGCATTATGGCGGCAATGATTCTCACTTTTATATCTGAAAGAATCGAGGATTCGATGGGGAGAAGAGAACCTTTCTCTTTGCCTTATTCCCTTGTCCACAAGAAATCCTCCCCCCTGGGAGGCACAACTCACACTGCGGAAGTGAAGAGGAGCCAGAGCATCACCTACGTAGGTCCATTGTTGAGTGGGCACTCAACTTCTTCTGTTAGCGGCATCAAATACCCTCCAAACTCCTCCCCCCTGCTAAAGAGTGTACCGCCTTGTCAGGGAATGCCTCGCTGTTGATAGGGATGCACTCCGCCAGCTGCTATGCGCCGGCATGCATCCCTTCCAATGGAGTCACAGGAATCAGTAACAAGGCTTTTTATTTGAGGACAACAGGAATCACGTGTGCAGATGAGATGCCAGTGAGGGAATTTGTTCAGTAATTTCATCGATTGTTTCGGGGTACAGTTCCATGATGAATACAAAATCCTATTGTTTGTGAGTTATTTAGTCAATATAAGTGAACAAGGGGTAGGTTGTTTTTCTTCACGCCCTCCCTGGTGCTTGTAACCAGTATGGACCACCATATTAGTGTGAAGAGCAAGAGCTTGATCAAAGACCAGGCTAACACAAGAGCGCCTCCTCTGTCGCCTGCCGCCCAGAAACTATAAACAACAAAACCAGTGACCAGATCAGCCAATGCTAAGGGTATTGCCTGTAGTAGTGGCATGGAAACCCAAACAACCAGACCACGTTTGCAACTGCCTGAAATGCGCCTTCCCAACAACGTAGTGAAAATCAAGAGGTACCCCACTCCTACGCTCAAAGACCTAGTTGCTGATATCCAAAGGGCAAAACTCAACCGAAACGCTGGTTACCATGAGATCACGCTCCACAAGGTTTCAACATACTTAATCTTTTCTTCTCACTCAAGTCTACATCTGTATGAACAACAGAGCTTGAGTGTTTCATCTGCCGCCAAAGTCTTCCAGGACATAATTTGAGGGGTGAATGCTGCAATCCCCAAACCTATCCATGTGATTGACGACACCTTGATCTTCGCCAAGTCGCTAGCCAAGCAACACAACCGGCCGAGACCCATTCTTCTGCACCTGTGTGATCAAGGCCTTACTTTGAGCCAGGAGAAATGTGAAGTCAACAGGGACAGGCTTTAGTTTGATGGCTCCCCCAAAGAAATACTGCAGAACATGACCAGAGCTTCAGTACCGTGGGAGTGGTGGAAAGAGCAAGTGGTTGCATTCCAACCAACCAATGACTCCGTTCTCACCGAAAATGCAATGGTCTACTTGGAACTGGCCAAGAGCCACTGAACTTGTTTTTGATGCCAGCCCACATGGAGTTGAGCTGCTCGATCCTTTTTGTTTCCTGAGTTCACAGCTATGTAACCGGAGAAGCAGGGTGCACCGCGGGTGATGCGAGTTCCATTAACGCAGCAGCGCCACCCCGCAATAAAAGAGCTTTTGAAAGCAGACAGCGAGAATTACACATTGGTGTGTTAATGGTGCTCTTAAACTGTAAAGCCTCCTTTGCCTGTTACAACGCTGCAGGCAGAGGAGACAAAGAAATGGGGAGACGGCACTCACCAGCGGAACTCTTCTAATACATGGATTTATTTATTTTTTACATCTGTAAAGCGCCAAAGCCCTGGGGCATCAGGGTGCTGTTTCAAGCCAGTTACATGCAAGGGAATCATAGACATGGCAAGGCAGGGGGCAGAGGATACCCTCGCATATGCGGGTGGTCAAAATGGCATAAACAAGCATTTATTGGGTGAATAGCGAAGTCTATTCCTCATTCCCAAACCAGCGCCGCAGGAGACCTGCCTAGTCCAGGGGTTTATACCGGAGACTCCAGGTTTTATGCACTTCCCCGGCTGTCCAGGGGACAGCATGCAGAGGCGGATCTAACGGTTGTCAGCCAGACAAATGGTGAGCGGGCCCCTGTGCTAGGCCCCACCCCTTCCACACAGCACAGGGCCCTTTCTGCGGTGGCGGGCCTGCTTTGCAGCGGCGAGTTCTCTGCTCGCTTTAACCATGACTGCTGCCAGAGAGCACATGTGCCATCGCCGTGTGGCTCATTGTGGATTTTAGCACTGTTTGTCAGCCGTGACTGAACATGGCAGGCTTTTATGTGACAGCTTTCACAGCATAAACAAAGCCAATCAAGGTTAGTGCGAAATGAAGAGGGGTTTGGTCACTGATGAAAAAAAAAACAGCGCAGTTCTTGTGGCGTGTTTTGCATGTTAGTTGTCACAGGCTTTGTTATATACAAATGTCAGTATCTCCTTCAATATACATGCTGCCGTGCGAAGGTTCTGTGTTGCTTTCTTTTTTTATTTTTTTTTCCTTTATTTAGGAAGTTTACGGAGCACAGCCCTATCCTGTAAGGCGCCATATGGCCTGATTTACAAAAGCACTTTTCAATGGAAAAATCCCATGGAAACGTTTTGTAAATCAGGCACATAGGGGTGTGTTATGGTTGGGGAGTGTCACAGCATTCTATCATCTTTCGGGAAAAAAATCAAATTAATAAACTAATAGATCCAGCATCTGGTCCTGCAGCCATCACACGATTGTCACAAACATCAATGATCTTCCTGTTTGCTTTTTAACACCGTCCACATTGATCTGTTTTGCATCTAAAGTACACGCAGATACAAAATATTGTAAATGTGTCTGTAATTACATACTAGTACACCCTTATACAGATCCGAGGTTATCCCGCTCCAACCCGTGCAGCAAAAGCTTTACACTCTGCAATTCTGCCGTTTTGCAATGCATGGCTGCAGCAACGCCCGCACAAACAGAATGGCATCACTTTTCTGCTACAAGGAGGCGTGTGTTCTCTGGGTTTACAATACTTAGCATTGATAGCAACGTCTGCTGAGGAGGCCCAGCTGTTTCCAGTTAGTCAGACCCCTAGGTAACTGTAATGAAGACTACTTAATAAAAAATTGCTTTTGTCCCTAAAGTTTGCCATTGTGCCCTGTGCCCACAATTAACTCCGCCCATGCAAAGCTCTGCCTCCATGACCAGCCCACCTAGGGCCCTGTGTCAGGTGCTGCCCACGGGGCCCATTGCCTTAAATCTGCCAATGACAGCATGGAGAGTCTCTGGGAATTCCGGCAATTCGAGGAACTCTGTTCACGCCTCGACGTGATTGGCCGCAAGCACTATGTATTTAACCAATCACATTGAGGCATGGGTGGAAACTAAGTATTGAGCCCAAATGCTGCTCAGAATTACGTCATTTGATGTTTTTTTTAGTGGGTGAATTCGGGGGGAGGAGCGTTTGAGAAGGGGGCGCGGTATCGGGTGACGTCTGTCTCCAGGTTTTCCGTTCACAAATGTAGGCAGGTCTGGTACCAGATCTGTCATCCTTAGAAACACAAACTTGCCTGTTCTGGGACATTTGCTGGACAATTCATGAAAACGTAAAACACAAAAAGCTGGTCAATGGATAACCTATAGCCGTTAAATATATTGCTGTGGAATATGAGGAACTATAGAATATGGTAACTTACCAATCAGGCTGATATATTTAAAAATAGTGAAATGATAGACCCTGATCTGTCATTTATGCACATTTGAGTGTTTCTGCTCGTAAATGGTGGGACGGTGTGTTAATAAACGGCAAAGCAATCATGACTGCTAGCTAGAGTTTACCAAGTGCCTGTTTGCTCTGTGCCTGTGAGGACATCTGCCCAGGGGCCACCTGCTGCCTGCTCTGCTCCCATGCTTGCAGTGAGGTCATGCTAGCACGCTTGCATAGAACACAGTGATTGATGGACTGGGGCTCGTGGACATGCCGTTGCGCTGCAGAGCTGGGGTTCCCTCGAAGGTCTGTCAGGGCCCTGGTACCTCCTAGGTGCCAGGGGATAGCTGGTCCATGTGCTCCAGGGTTTCTCCTTCTGGATTCATAATGGGGGATTCCAGGACAACAGGTCTCAGAATGTAAAGGAAAATCAAGACTGGAGGTGACGACGTAGGACTAGAGGAGGCGCCCTAATAACGGGGGCAGGGTCCTCTCCTCCCTCCTCCCTGGGTAAGGGGGAGGTGTGCAAGAAAGAGGACTGAGGGGCGGGAAGCCAGCAAAAACCGAAGAAATGCCTGCTAAAGAAACAATAGGAGGGGGCGTGCCAGGTGGCATATAAACCACCCTGCTTCCTTCTGCAGGAGACTCCAGCTCGAGCAGAAGGACGCCTGCCGCATCGAAGGACCTGGTGTTTTCATTGACCACCCACCCGCCCTGCTTCTGGGACAGTGGAATGGCGATGCTGGGCCATTACTATCGCAGAATGGAGAAGCAGTGCTTTGGTGACCAGTGGCTAGAATCAGACTCTGAATAAGCCGCGGGAAAGCCGGAAGGGTCGTCGCTCTTCTAGGGACCAACGCTTCTTGGGGGCCTAAGCGGCGGGGGTGCTGGTGGTAGCAATAAGGGCTCAGCTCCCCCCAAATAAACAGCACTCCCCCAGCCCAGGAGAAGGGTGGGGGGAGCTCTAGCCTACTGGGGACATGGCTGCGAAAGGGGGAAGAAAGCTTTGAACACGGAGCAGTTGCCACATCTTCAGAACTATTTTCACTAAGTTTGTTTGCAGTGTTTTAAGTTTATTATATTGTGAAAATAAATCTGCAGACTTTTTATGCCAACAAAGAAAAAATCGCTCATTCCGCACCTTTCTTGTGGGGGTTAGCAAAAGGGGCTAAAAGAATGAGCAAGTGTGTTGGTGCAAGGATGGACAAATGCACAGGTTATGGGTAGGGACACAGTGCAGAGGAGATCCTGCAACATTGAGTGTTTACAGGCAAACTAAACAGAACATGATACTGTCCCGTAGGTCCTAAATGTGTTATACACATGCATCTCTAAAGTTTTGATTGTAAGCTTGAATTCAGGTCTTTAAGTTTGCCACGCCCCTTTAGGTCACTCTCAGGCAGCACACCCTTGTTTGAGCCCCCCCCTCTATTTCTCTTCCCACGTAAAGCACTGACATCCACATAGTTGCTTACATGCATGCTGTCACATTGGGAAACATGTCACCATAGAAATAAAAGACAGAGTGTTCACACACATGGGCGGGGAAGCTCTGACCAGCGAAGAAGAGTGACTCTCTTTCCTTGGGCAACTATCGGGTCCTCCAGTTTCATCCAGGAGAACTAACATCCACATGGAAGTCAATGGGGAGAAGCTGGAGCAAGTGGCGGCGTACGACTACCTGGGCCTCCGGTTTCATCCAGGAGACCTAACATCCACATGGAAGTCAATGGGGAGAAGCTGGAGCACGTGGTGGCCTACAACTACCTGGGCCTCCGGTTTCTTCCGGGAGACCTAACATCCACATCAAAGTCAATGGGGAGAAGCTGGAGCAAATGGCGCTCTACTACTATCTGGTCATCCGGTTTCATCCAGGAGAACTAACATCCACATGTAAGTCAATGGGGCGGAGAAGATGGAGCACGTGGTGGCCTACGACTACCTGGGCCTCCGGTTTCTTCCGGGAGACCTAACATCCACATCGAAGTCAATGGGGAGAAGCTGGAGCAAATGGCGCACTACTACTATCTGGTCATCCGGTTTCATCCAGGAGAACTAACATCCACATGGAAGTCAATGGGGAGAAGCTGGAGCAAGTAGCGCCCTACGACTATCTGGGCATCCGGTTTCATCCAGGAGAACTAACATCCACATGGAAATCAATGGGGAGAAGCTGGAGCAAGTGGCGGCCTACGACTATCTGGGCCTCCGGTTTCATCTGGGAGACCTAACATCCACATGGAAGTCAATGGGGAGAAGCTGGAGAAAGTGGCGGCCTACGACTACCTGGGCCTCCGGTTTCATCCAGGAGACCTAACATCCACATGGAAGTCAATGGGGAGAAGCTGGAGCACGTGGTGGCCTACGACTACCTGGGCCTCCGGTTTCTTCCGGGAGACCTAACATCCACATGGAAGTCAATGGGGAGAAGCTGGAGCAAATGGCGCCCTATGACTATCTGGTCATCCGGTTTCATCCAGGAGAACTAACATCCACATGGAAGTCAATGGGGAGAAGCTGGAGCAAGTAGCGCCCTATGACTATCTGGGCATCCGGTTTCAACCAGGAGAACTAACATCCACATGGAAATCAATGGGGAGAAGCTGGAGCAAGTGGCGGCCTACGACTATCTGGGCCTCAGGTTTCATCCGGGAGACCTAACATCCACATGGAAGTCAATGGGGAGAAGCTGTAGCAAGTGGCGGCTCAGGACTATCTGGTCCTCCAGTTTCATCCAGGAGAACTAACATCCACATGGAAGTCAATGGGGAGAAGCTGGAGCAAGTGGTGGCCTACGACTATCTGGGCCTCCGGTTTCATCCAGGATACCTAACATCCACATGGAAGTCAATGGGGAGAAGCTGGAGCAAGTGGCGGCCTACGACTACCTGGGCCTCCGGTTTCATCTAGGAGACCTAACATCCACATGGAAGTCAATGGGGAGAAGCTGGAGCAAGTGGCGGCCTACGACTACCTGGGCCTCCGGTTTCATCCAGGAGATCTAACATCCACCTGGAAGTCAATGGGGAGAAGCTGGAGCAAGTGGCGGCCTACGACTATCTGGGCCTCTGGTTTCATCCAGGAGACCTAACATCCACATACAAGTCAGTGGGTAGAAGCTGGAGCAAGTTGCGGCCTACGACTATCTGGGCCTCCGGTTTCATCCAAGAGATCTAACATCCACATGGAAGTCAATGGGGAGAAGCTGGAGCAAGTGGTGGCCTACAACTACCTGGGCCTCCGGTTTCATCCAGGAGACCTAACATCCACATGGAAGTCAATGGGGAGAAGCTGGAGCAAGTGGCGGCCTACGGTTTCCTCCAGGAGATGTAACATCCACATGGAAGTCAATGGGGAGAAGCTGGAGCAAGTTGCGGCCTAGGACTATCTGGTCCTCCGGTTTCATCCAGGAGACCTAACATCCATATGGAAGTCAATGGGGAGAAGCTGGAGCAAGTGGCGGCCTAGGACTATCTGGTCCTCCGGTTTCATCCAGGAGACCTAACATCTATGTGGAAGTCAATGGGGAGAAGCTGGAGCAAGTTGCGGCCTAGGACTATCTGGCCTCCGGTTTCATCCAGGAGATGTAACATCCATATGGAAGTCAATGGGGAGAAGCAGGAGCAAATGGCGGCCTATGACTACCTGGGCCTCTGGTTTCATCCAGGAGATGCAACATCCCTATGGAAGTCAATGGGGAGAAGCTGGAGCAAGTGGCGGCCTACGACTATCTGGGCTTCCGGTTTCATCCAGGAGACCTAACATCCATATGGAAGTCAATGTGGAGAAGCTGGAGCAAGTTATGGCCTATGACTACCTGGGCCTCCAGTTTCATTCAGGACATCTAACATCCACATGCAAGTCAATGGGGAGAAGCTGGAGCAAGCGGTGGCCTACGACTACCTGGGCCTCCGGTTTCATCCAGGACATCTAACATCCACATGCAAGTCAATGGGGAGAAGCTGGAGCAAGTGGCGGCTTACGACTACCTGGGCCTCCGGTTTCATCCAGGACATCTAACATCCACATGCAAGTCAATGGGGAGAAGCTGGAGCAAGTGGCGGCTTACGACTATCTGGGCCTCTGGTTTCATCCGGGAGACCAAACATCCACATGGAAGTCAATGGGGAGAAGCTGGAGCAAGTGGCGGCCTACGACTATCTGGGCCTCCGGTTTCCTCCAGGAGATGTAACATCCACACGGAAGTCAATGGGGAGAAGCTGGAGCAAGTGGCGGCCTATGACTACCTGGGCCTCCGGTTTCATCCAGGACATCTAACATCCACATGCAAGTCAATGGGGAGAAGCTGGAGCAAGCGGTGGCCGACTATCTGGGCCTCCGGTTTCATCCAGGACATCTAACATCCACATGCAAGTCAATGGGGAGAAGCTGGAGCAAGTGGCGGCCTACGACTATCTGGGCCTCCGGTTTCATCCGGGAGACCTAACATCCACATGGAAGTCAATGGGGAGAAGCTGGAGCAAGTTGCGGCCTATGACTACCTGGGCTTCCAGTTTCATCCAGGACATCTAACATCCACATGCAAGTCAATGGGGAGAAGCTGGAGCAAGCGGTGGCCTATGACTATCTGGGCCTCCGGTTTCATCCAGGAGACCTAACATCCACATGGAAGTCAATGTGGAGCAGCTGGAGCAAGGGGCGGCCTATGACTACCTGGGCCTCCGGGTTCATCCAGGAGATCTAACATCCACATGCAAGTCAATGGGGAGAAGCTGGAGCAAGCGGTGGCCTACGACTATCTGGGCCTCCGGTTTCATCCAGGATATCTAACATCCACATGCAAGTCAATCGGGAGAAGCTGGAGCAAGTGGCGGCCTACGACTATCTGGGCCTCCGGTTTCATCCGGGAGACCTAACATCCACATGGAAGTCAATGGGGAGAAGCTGGAGCAAGTGGCGGCCTGCGACTATCTGGGCCTCCGGTTTCCTCCAGGAGATGTAACATCCACATGGAAGTCAATGGGGAGAAGCTGGAGCAAGTGGCGGCCTATGACTACCTGGGCCTCTGGTTTCATCCAGGAAATCTAACATCTACATGCAAGTCAATGGGGAGAAGCTGGAGCAAGCGGTGGCCTACGACTATCTGGCCCTCCAGTTTCATCCAGGACATCTAACATCCACATGCAAGTCAATGGAGAGAAGTTGGAGCAAGTGGCGGCCTACGACTATCTGGGCCTCCGGTTTCATCCGGGAGACCTAACATCCACATGGAAGTCAATGGGGAGAAGCTGGAGCAAGTGGTGGCCTACGACTACCTGGGCTTCCGGTTTCCTCCAGGAGATGTAATATCCACATGGAAGTCAATGGGGAGAAGCTGGAGCAAGTGGCGGCCTACGACTATCTGGGCCTCCGGTTTCATCCGGGAGACCTAACATCCACATGGAAGTCAATGGGGAGAAGCTGGAGCAAGTGGCGGCCTGCGACTATCTGGGCCTCCGGTTTCCTCCAGGAGATGTAACATCCACATGGAAGTCAATGGGGAGAAGCTGGAGCAAGTGGCGGCCTATGACTACCTGGGCCTCTGGTTTCATCCAGGAAATCTAACATCTACATGCAAGTCAATGGGGAGAAGCTGGAGCAAGCGGTGGCCTACGACTATCTGGCCCTCCAGTTTCATCCAGGACATCTAACATCCACATGCAAGTCAATGGGGAGAAGTTGGAGCAAGTGGCGGCCTACGACTATCTGGGCCTCCGGTTTCATCCGGGAGACCTAACATCCACATGGAAGTCAATGGGGAGAAGCTGGAGCAAGTGGCGGCCTACGACTACCTGGGCTTCCGGTTTCCTCCAGGAGATGTAATATCCACATGGAAGTCAATGGGGAGAAGCTGGAGCAAGTGGCGGCCTACGACTATCTGGGCCTCCGGTTTCATCCGGGAGACCTAACATCCACATGGAAGTCAATGGGGAGAAGCTGGAGCAAGTGGCGGCCTACGACTACCTGGGCTTCCGGTTTCCTCCAGGAGATGTAACATCCACATGGAAGTCAATGGGGAGAAGCTGGAGCAAGTCACGGCCTATGACTATCTGGGCCTCTGGTTTCATCCGGGAGACCTAACATCCACATGGAAGTCAATGGGGAGAAGCTGGAGCAAGTGGTGGCCTACGACTACCTGGGCTTCCGGTTTCCTCCAGGAGATGTAACATCCACATGGAAGTCAATGGGGAGAAGCTGGAGCAAGTGACGGCCTATGACTATCTGGGCCTCCGGGTTCATCCAGGAGATCTAACATCCACATGCAAGTCAATGGGGAGAAGCTGGAGCAAGCGGTGGCCTACGGGTTTCATCCAGGATATCTAACATCCACATGCAAGTCAATCGGGAGAAGCTGGAGCAAGTGGCGGCCTACGACTATCTGGGCCTCCGGTTTCATCCGGGAGACCTAACATCCACATGGAAGTCAATGGGGAGAAGCTGGAGCAAGTGGCGGCCTACGGCTACCTGGGCCTCCGGTTTCCTCCAGGAGATGTAATATCCACATGGAAGTCAATGGGGAGAAGCTGGAGCAAGTGGCGGCCTACGACTATCTGGGCCTCCGGTTTCATCCGGGAGACCTATCATCCACATGGAAGTCAATGGGGAGAAGCTGGAGCAAGTGGCGGCCTACGACTATCTGGGCTTCCGGTTTCCTCCAGGAGATGTAACATCCACATGGAAGTCAATGGGGAGAAGCTGGAGCAAGTGACGGCCTATGACTATCTGGGCCTCTGGTTTCATCCGGGAGACCTAACATCCACATGGAAGTCAATGGGGAGAAGCTGGAGCAAGTGGCGGCCTACGACTACCTGGGCTTCCGGTTTCCTCCAGGAGATGTAACATCCACATGGAAGTCAATGGGGAGAAGCTGGAGCAAGTGACGGCCTATGACTATCTGGGCCTCCGGGTTCATCCAGGAGATCTAACATCCACATGCAAGTCAATGGGGAGAAGCTGGAGCAAGCGGTGGCCTACGACTATCTGGGCCTCCGGTTTCATCCAGGATATCTAACATCCACATGCAAGTCAATCGAGAGAAGCTGGAGCAAGTGGCGGCCTACGACTATCTGGGCCTCCGGTTTCATCCGGGAGACCTAACATCCACATGGAAGTCAATGGGGAGAAGCTGGAGCAAGTGGCGGCCTACGGCTACCTGGGCTTCCGGTTTCCTCCAGGAGATGTAATATCCACATGGAAGTCAATGGGGAGAAGCTGGAGCAAGTGGCGGCCTACGACTATCTGGGCCTCCGGTTTCATCCGGGAGACCTAACATCCACATGGAAGTCAATGGGGAGAAGCTGGAGCAAGTGGCGGCCTAGGACTACCTGGGCTTCCGGTTTCCTCCAGGAGATGTAACATCCACATGGAAGTCAATGGGGAGAAGCTGGAGCAAGTGACGGCCTATGACTACCTGGGCCTCTGGTTTCATCCGGGAGACCTAACATCCACATGGAAGTCAATGGGGAGAAGCTGGAGCAAGTTGCGGCCTACGGCTATCTGGGCTTCCGGTTTCATCCAGGAGACCTAACATCCACATGGAAGTCAATGGGGAGAAGCTGGAGCAAGTGGCGGCCTACGGCTACCTGGGCCTCCGGTTTCATCCAGGACATCTAACATCCAGATGCAAGTCAATGGGGATAAGCTGGAGCAAGTTGCGGCCTACGGCTATCTGGGCTTCCGGTTTCATCCAGGAGACCTAACATCCACATGGAAGTCAATGGGGAGAAGCTGGAGCAAGTTGCGGCCTACGGCTATCTGGGCTTCCGGTTTCATCCAGGAGATGCAACATCCCTATGGAAGTCAATGGGGAGAAGCTGGAGCAAGTGGCGGCCTACGACTATCTGGGCTTCCGGTTTCATCCAGGAGACCTAACATCCACATGGAAGTCAATGGGGAGAAGCTGGAGCAAGTTGCGGCCTACGGCTATCTGGGCTTCCGGTTTCATCCAGGAGATGCAACATCCCCATGGAAGTCAATGGGGAGAAGCTGGAGCAAGTGGCGGCCTACGACTATCTGGGCTTCCGGTTTCATCCAGGAGACCTAACATCCACATGGAAGTCAATGGGGAGAAGCTGGAGCAAGTGGCGGCCTACGACTTCCTGGGCTTCCGGTTTCCTCCAGGAGATGTAACATCCACATGGAAGTCAATGGGGAGAAGCTGGAGCAAGTGACGGCCTATGACTACCTGGGCCTCTGGTTTCATCCGGGAGACCTAACATCCACATGGAAGTCAATGGGGAGAAGCTGGAGCAAGTTGCGGCCTACGGCTATCTGGGCTTCCGGTTTCATCCAGGAGACCTAACATCCACATGGAAGTCAATGGGGAGAAGCTGGAGCAAGTGGCGGCCTACGGCTACCTGGGCCTCCGGTTTCATCCAGGACATCTAACATCCAGATGCAAGTCAATGGGGATAAGCTGGAGCAAGTTGCGGCCTACGGCTATCTGGGCTTCCGGTTTCATCCAGGAGACCTAACATCCACATGGAAGTCAATGGGGAGAAGCTGGAGCAAGTTGCGGCCTACGGCTATCTGGGCTTCCGGTTTCATCCAGGAGATGCAACATCCCTATGGAAGTCAATGGGGAGAAGCTGGAGCAAGTGGCGGCCTACGACTATCTGGGCTTCCGGTTTCATCCAGGAGACCTAACATCCACATGGAAGTCAATGGGGAGAAGCTGGAGCAAGTTGCGGCCTACGGCTATCTGGGCTTCCGGTTTCATCCAGGAGACCTAACATCCACATGGAAGTCAATGGGGAGAAGCTGGAGCAAGTGGCGGCCTACGGCTACCTGGGCCTCCGGTTTCATCCAGGACATCTAACATCCAGATGCAAGTCAATGGGGATAAGCTGGAGCAGGTTGCGGCCTACGGCTATCTGGGCTTCCGGTTTCATCCAGGAGACCTAACATCCACATGGAAGTCAATGGGGAGAAGCTGGAGCAAGTTGCGGCCTACGGCTATCTGGGCTTCCGGTTTCATCCAGGAGATGCAACATCCCTATGGAAGTCAATGGGGAGAAGCTGGAGCAAGTGGCGGCCTACGACTATCTGGGCTTCCGGTTTCATCCAGGAGACCTAACATCCACATGGAAGTCAATGGGGAGAAGCTGGAGCAAGTGGCGGCCTGCGACTATCTGGGCCTCCGGTTTCCTCCAGGAGATGTAACATCCACATGGAAGTCAATGGGGAGAAGCCGGAGCAAGTGGCGGCCTATGACTATCTGGGCCTCTGGTTTCATCCAGGAAATCTAACATCTACATGCAAGTCAATGGGGAGAAGCTGGAGCAAGCGGTGGCCTACGACTATCTGGCCCTCCAGTTTCATCCAGGAAATCTAACATCTACATGCAAGTCAATGGGGAGAAGCTGGAGCAAGTTGCGGCTCAGGGCTACCTGGGCCTCCGGTTTGCTGAGAATGTTTTGTGGACAGAGCACGTGTCAAAAGCAAACCTGAAGCTGGAAAAATATGGAGGGGGCATCAGACGCTTTTCATCATCACATGGTGGGGGTGCTCCCTCCCCAGCACGGCAGCTATGCAGGCTGAGCAAGAAGCACTATATGGGGCAGAAATCTGGAGATATGCCAATCCAACCTTCTTGGGCACTACAGAAAATAACGTTATAGAATCCCTGCTAATCCAGCCAAAGGAGCTCCTAATATAATCCTACACTTGGAAAGCGACCTCCGACCCATCGAAGGAATATCTCTCAAATCCCTGCTATTCTGGATACGTGTGGACTTCTCCAGCCTTATCAGATTATAGATCAATGCTAATAGATTTTATATCTCTCTCAAATCCCTGCTATTCTGGATACGTGTGGACTTCTCCAGCCTTATCAGATTATAGATCAATGCTAATAGATTTTATATCTCTCTCAAATCCCTGCTATTCTGGATACGTGTGGACTTCTCCAGCCTTATCAGATTATAGATCAATGCTAATAGATTGTATATCGCTGGAGTGGTGTGGTGGCTTAACTCTGTGGCTGAAACACCTCACATTCTGGTTACGCAAATGTGATCTGGCTAATCTGTGGGAACGGCCACTGGCTGACTAAGGGGTGCTCGAGCCTGGCCAAGACCGCGATTGTATAGGAGTACAGGAAGACCCTGGTAGATTCCTCCCTCAAACTCTCCTGTGGTCTCCAGTATTGAGGTCACAAGGAAGACTTTAGCTGCGCACCACACCTTGACTCAACGCAACCACCCTATGCACAGCCACTTTTTCTGAACCAGGGAGCTGACACCCTGGAAATGTCTGCTTATACTGTGAACTGGTCCACGAATAACCCAGCCGTCTGTTTCACGTGCGGGGCCCTAAATGAGACAGCCCCCCCCTTATTTTGCTCTGCCCCGGGTATGACGCACTAAAACCGAGATACCTACACCCATGTTTAGACTAAACGATATATGCAGGTTAGTGGACGCACTATAACTAGCGAACCTCTCGCGGTAAGGAAAAGGCAAAGGGCCTTATTACACGGATGGCGGTAGGGATTTACCGGTACCGGTAAATCCTTACCGCCTTACTACGAGGTCCCTTTGCGGGTTGGGGGATTTAACGCCTGCTTTTTGCAGGCATTAAAAACCAACCCGCTAAGGGACCTCGGAGCTAATTACGGCACCGCAAAATTGCGGTGCCGTAATTAGCGCCTTCCCCATTCCCATAGAGCCCTATGGGGCAGGAATGGGAATGGTGAAGGACAATGGCGGAAGGGGGATTTACTGCCCCTCCAACCTTGGAATGGGGCGGTAAATCCCCTTTCCGCCAAGGCGGTGCCAGTATTTTACCGGCATGAGCCATGGCGCTAATAGCGCCATGGCTCACCGCCTACCGTGTAATGAGGCCCAAAGTATCTGTACAGGGCGTGGCTCAGGAGAACTTGATCAAGTAATCTCTAGTGATATTTAGCCATTTTCTTCTCTATTTTAATGTTTTATCTGCTATCCACTGTCCATATTGTTAAACAGTGATGAATAATGTACCATCTATAATGGGCCTCATTACGACCCAGGCGGTAAGTTACCGCCTGGGCCGTGACTTTACCACCATGGCGTAAACTACGTTTACGCCATGGTGGTTGGCGGACTTACCGCCCCATTCCGACCTTGGCGGGGCGGTAAGTCCCCAATCCCCATTTACCCTTCCCCATTCCCATTTTTGCCCCATAGGGCATAATGGGAGTGGGGAAGGCGTTAATTACGCCACCGTAAATTACGGTGGCGTAATTAACTCCATGGTCCCTTAGCGCCATGGATTTTAACACCTGCTAAAAGCAGGTGTTAAGTCCGCCATGGCGCTAAGGGACCTCGTACTCAGGCGGTAAGTGTCGGCGCTGTTAACGCCGCCGTAAAACCCTTACCGCCTGAGTCGTAATGAGGCCCAATGTGTGCTTTGAGGATTTTAACAGTCGAATAAAGCTTTCATTGATTGATTGATTGAGAAATGTCACTCATAAATTACACGGCTGTTTCCGGAATGCAGAAAAGTCTGCTGCTGCCTTCCTGTCTGCTTCTGAAGTCAGTAGTGGGCCTCATTACAAGAGTGGCAGAATGGGTTAACGGGTGCTGCAAAAGGATGCTGACCCGTTAACACCATTCCGCCACATTAAGAGGTCCCCCACAAGGGGAAGAGGAAGCTAACAACGGCCCGGTCATAATTGGCCCGTTGTTAGCTCCCTCTCCCATTCCCATTGAGCCCTATTGGGGCTGAAATGGGAATGGGGAAGGTCCGGGCCCGGGTTCCTGGAGGGAGGAATTACCGGGCCCTCTGAACTCAGAATGGCCCGGTAATTCCTCATTCTGGGAACCCGGACCCGGATCCGATTTTGGCTGCAGCCATGCCGCCAATAACGACATGGCTACTGCCAAAATCGTAATGAGGCCCAGAAATTCGGGAATGCATTCAATACAAGTAGTTAATGGGCCTCATTACGAGTTTGGTGGTAGCCGTGCCCTTATTAAGGGCACGGCTACCACCAAACTCGCTACCGGCAAATGGGCCATTACCGGCCCATTAGGAGTTGAATGGGCCGGTAATTGCACATTCGCAGGTGCCGGTATGGCCGGGCTCCCGATCCCCATTCTGCCACATAGGGCAGAATGGGGGTGGGAGCATGGTTGGACCGGCACTGTTTATAACAGTGCCGTGCAATGAAGAGTTCTGCTCGCGGGTGCCACTCTACACGCCTGGGCTGACCAGGCGTGCAGAGTGGCACCCGCGAGCAGAACTTGTAATGTGGCGGTATGGTAACAACGGTGCCAGTAGCACTAACGGCGCCATTGTTGCCTTACCGCCACATTCGAAATGAGGCCCAATGACTGCATTGTGAGCATTCTGCTTGTTTGAGAGGCCCATTGTCACCTCCATGTGCTGCTCATTATCGCGGCTCATTGCAGCTGGACATTATTGAGGTAGTCTCATTGTCATGCTCATTTAGCGGGCTACTGCGGTCTGCTGCCGACTACCGCAGACCGCTGTGAGCTACTGCGGGCTGCTGCCGACCACTGCAGACCTCTGTGAGCTACTGCGGGCTGCTGCCGACCACTGCAGACCTCTGTGAGCTACTGTGGGCCACTGCAGGCTACTGCGGACATCTGTGAGCTACTGCGGGCTGCAGGGGACTACTGCGGACCTCCATGAGCTACTGCACGCTGCAGTGGGCTACTGCGGACCTCTGTGGGCTACTGCGGGATGCTGCCGACTACTGCGGACCTCTGTGGGCCACTACAGGCTACTGCGGACATCTGTGAGCTACTGTGGGCCGCTGCAGCTACTGCAGACCTTCGTGAGCTACTGTGGGCCACTCAGGACTACTGTGCACCTTTGTGAGCTACTATGGGCTGCTATGGGCTTCTACAGACCTCTGTGAGCTACTGTGGTCTGCCCGGAGCTACTGTGGACCCCTGTGAGCTACTCTGGGCCATGAGCTTCTCTGGGCCGCTGCAGGCTACTGCAGACATCTGTGAGCTACTGTGGGCTGCTCAGGGCTACAGCAGACCTCTTTTGGCTACTGTGGTCTGCTCCGGGCTACTGCAGACCTCTGTAAACTACTGTGGGCCGCTCAGGGCTACTGCTGTCCTTTGTGAGCTACTGTGGGCTTCTGCGGGCTACTGCGGACCTATGTGAGCTAGCGCGGACTGCAGAGGACAAGAGGTCACCACTGGACCTAAGAAATCCGAAGAGGAGAGAAGCCGAAGACATCTGCAATGACTGAACCACCGATGAAGCCCTGCTGCAGATCCTCACCACTTTTCTCCAACGATAAGAGATCTTCGCCTGCAAGAGCCTTCTTCTCTTGAGCTGGTGGGGCCAACCAGTTCACCAATCGCCTTCCAGGACCTGCCTTGGTCAAATCGCCAGTACCAAGCACTAGGAGACTGGATAGCCAGGCACCCGTCCACCACGACTGCGATTTAAAGGAGCGTAGCTTTTATATTGTTTTGACATCACCGTGGCTGGTTTCTTCCCTGGGCAGTGCAGTGACTCGAACCTTCCTCCACGACGAGAGCTTCTCTTCCTCTGCTGGATCTCCCGAACTGCAGGAACTGCCAGGAACTAATGCCACCGCAGGAGCCACTTCCACTTTAAAGGTACATTGTTCCGCCAGGCCTCCCGTTTCATTGGGTACTGCTAAAGGTGTTTTAAATCCTTTACTTACCTTCTGGGCTGGCCGCCCCTTTCGTCTAACATTGTCTTTTGACCTTCTGCACCCTCCTTTTTGAACCGTTAAACAAAGACTTGACTGCAGCTACTAGAACCGTTTGAAGCTAGACACTTTTCCTCGTGTCACTGACACTGGCACGGGCCTATTGACTCTGGCTAAATCTGTTACAACTGCCTTCTCTAGATTGCTTTTCATCAAGAAATGTGTTGGTGCACCCAAACTCTTATAACCACCTTTTCCTTCCCCTTTATATATTGTTGAAGTGCCATTTTGCTCGGTTTTCACCTAAGTATTGCTTATGCTAAAGTACTGCCTTGCCTAACCTGTTCACAATCCAATTGGGAAGTATTGCTGGTGTGTTTAGAAGTTTAACCCTGTATAACCTGACCTTTCCCTCTCTCTGAAGAAATTGTTAGAGTGCCATTTCTGCTTGGTTTACACTGTGCCATTGTGCTCAGTTTTCACTCTTGCTCAAACTTGTCTACAATTTAATTAGGGAGTTGTGTATACTTTTCTTGACTGTTTTAACTTGCTTTAATGATGGTGATTTGTGTGTGGGGTTAAGAGTTTTTAAAATAAATATATATTCGTTTTGATACAAAGCTTTGGTCAGTGTTTCCTTGTTCCATAGTATTGTAGTCCTAATGTGTAAACCCTGAATACTGCTCATCTCCCTCTTGAGATAAGTCTGACTGCTTAGCCACAGCTAAATCTGTGTGGTACAGACTGATACCAAAGGGGATTTATTGCATGTACCTGTAGTACTAATCTTCTGTAGTGCTCCCTAAGGGAACTGCACAGGATTCTGCCTAACACTCCCCCTACTCTTCCTCACACATCAATGGTGGCACCTGCTGGGAGGTCTTACCTGCCTTCTCCTCGACTTCCAGGGTCATCATAAATGTCTATCGCAATGGTACCTTCTTGGTACAAGGACCTCAACGGAACCACCTTCTTTTTGATAGGCTCCTCCCCTGCCCTATCAGCTTTGCACCTTCATGCTCACTGGCTGCCTTGCCATCTAGCACTTGCCTGCACTTCCTTCGGCCCCTCTGCCTTCTCTTGCCTTTATCTCCCAGGCACCCACGCCGCTTACGGGGGCACCTCTGTCCCTTGCACACACCGTCCCAGAAGTCTCTCAAAAATTGCAATCTGCTTCACGTTGCCACACTTAACTCTCGCGCCGCAGCCAAGGACTCCTCCGACATCTGCCACCTCTTGGAACACCTGGGCCTGGATGTTCTTGCTCCCACATAGACTTGGTCCAAGGACAGCTCTGTCACGAGTTTTGACACTCTTCTCCATGAAGGCTACAGGATCATCTCTGAGCCCAGGCCAAAAAGACCAGGAAGGGGAGATGACCTAATCTATCCAGAGTGGATCCCTGTTTCCACCATCCCCACTCAGACCTATTCCTCCATTGAATGCCTGGTCTGCAGTCTCTCTCTCTCTCTTTCTCCCCTGTCTCCTCTCTGACTCTGGCCGCCATCTATCAGCCGCTGGGCCAGTCCACCCTCTTCCTCTCAGAATGGGCTGACCTGGCATCTTCTCTTCTTTCCTCCTCCTCCCAACTCCTCCTGTTGGGGGATCTCCACATCCATCTGGACTCTCCTGACTCCTCAGGACCTTTCCGCAACATATGCAACTCACTCTCTCTCTCTCTCCATTCTACCTTCTGGTCCAACGCACATTGCCGGTCACACCTTGGATGCTCTTATCTCCACAGACACTCTCTTCTCCTCTAACCACCCCTCTGTCATGGACTGATCACTCTCTTCTCTCCTCTCACTTGAAGCTTTCCTTTCCTTTAGCACTGGCACACCCGGTACTGCCTCCGACCTTCAAGGTCATCCGACTCATGAAAAAAGTGTCAGCAGCTGCCTTTGCCTCCACCTACTCTCCTCCTCCTACTCTTGCAGCTGACTCCCACCCTGATGCAGCCCTCTCTAACTTTCACCGTTCCATCTCCAATACCCTTGACATCCTTGCCCCTGTCTTGAGGGTCCGACTGAAGCCTTCCAAAAAGTGCAACTACTGGTACGACTCTGACCTGGCTGCCCTTAAACGCAAGTGCAGGGCAGCTGAATAGAAATGGGGGTCATCAGGTGCACCCTCAGACAATCTGGCCTCCCATCTTCTGCAAAGACAAAATATACTCTGCACCCGGTCCGAGAAAAGAGTCCATATTCAAGCCTGCATCTCCACAGCGTCCAAAAAAACGGCCAAACCTTTCAAAGTCTTTAAGGAACTGGCCAATCCTACTGCAGCTGCAGCCTCTACTGCACCCTCCAAGGCCCTTTACATGGCCCTGGCTGCACACTTCACCACCAAAACACAGGACATCCTGTCTTCTCTCTTCTCTTCACCCACTCCTACACCATCACCTCCTCGGCCGCTCACACCACTCCCCTTCTTTCCTCCTGCTCACCTGTCACACCGAGGAGGTCTCTAGACAAGTCTGGTCTATGAAAGCTTCTTCCAAACAGGTGGACCCTTGCACCTCCAAAACCATAAAGGACAACATTTACTCACTAGCTCCAGCCTTGGCAGCCCTCTGCACCCTCTCCTTTGCCACTGGAGTCTTCCTCACTTCCCTCAAGCACTCTTTTGTGCACCCTCTGATCAGAAAACCCTACGCTGACTCTACTATTCCGGCTAACCATCGCCCAATCTCCATCACTCCTTTCCCAGGCAAACTCCTGGAAAAGTGGCCATCTCCCAGCTTAATCTTCACACTGTATCTGTTGTTTGTCTTCATGACCATCAGTCTGGCTTTAGAGCATTCAGAGGCACAGGAACTGCTCTTTTGAACTCCCGTGAAGACCTGCTCTCAAACCTTGACTCTGATTCTCCCTCTGTCCTCATTCTTCTTGACCTCTCCTCTGATATGGTAAACCACAACATGCTGATCTCCCGTCTCTGTGAGATCCTGGGCATAACCGATCTAGCTCTGGTGTGGCTTGCCTCCTTTCTTTCTGACCGTCCTTCCCAGGTAGAACTTTATTCCTTTATCTCTGCTATCACTCTCTCTACTTGTGGTGTCCCCCAGGGATCTAATCAATCCTCCTGGTTCTTCAATGTCTACATGGCCCCTTTGACCCACATGATCTCTGCCTTCACCTCCAACGTTCAATGTTATGAGGATGACACGCAGCTCTCCTTCAGGCTAACCTCGGCCTCTTCCTCCTCCTCAATCATCCAGGACTATCTGCAATTCAGTCCTGGTCTGCAGCCAATGATCTCTGCCTTCATGCCAGTAAGACAGAGATCGTCCTCATTGGGACCGCTTCTCCTGTTTTCCCACCCTCACTCTAGCTGACCACCCTTGGTCCTGCACCCTCACCCACTAGTGAGGCAAAAAACCTCAGGGTCATCTTCGACTCTACTGTTTCCTTCTCTTCTCACATCTCAGAAATGTCCAAAAAATACCAATACCAGCTGCACCTCCTCGGAGGTATTCCACCTTTCCTCTCCTTCCCCCAGAGGCTCACCGTCTTCAGATCCCTTGTTCTCTCCAGACTGGAATATTGCAACGTTCTCTTTCTCAGTCTTCCGACCTCTGCTCTTCGCCCTCTTCAATTTATCCAGAACAGAACCGCAAGGCTTATCCTTGACCTCAAGCCCAGGGACCGCATCACTCCGCATGGCTCAAGTGCTGAAATCACTCCACTGGCTCCCCGTGGCTGCAAGGATCAAGTTCAAGTCCCTCTGCATAGTTTGCAAGGCTTTCTGGGCCTGGGTCGCCACTATCTACAACGCTCTCTTCCTAAATACTCTCCTTCCAGAGCCCTCCGCTTGGACTCCTCCAGCTCTTTGCGGGTGAGCCGCTTTCCAAGCAGAGATTCGGGGGTAGAGCCTTATCCTCTGCAGGTGCCTCCCTCTGGAACAGCCCCCCTGCCTCTCTCTGTCTTGAACCTGACCTTCTTAAGTTCCGAAAACTCCTCAAGACCTTCCCTTTCTCATCCTCCTCTCTCCCTCTCCCGATCTAACCTCCTTTCCCTTTGCTTCTTTCCCTCCTTCCTTCTCCTTCCCAACCTGCTCAGTCACCTGACTGGTCACCTGGTGCACCTCCAGAGCCTCACAGGTCCCAGGCTCCCCCGCCAGTCCTGCACTTGCCTCCGGGCATCCGCACTCTGCCAGGCACTACTGCAATACGCTCTGTGAGAGGAGCACCCACTCTGCACTTAACCCGGCCCCCTGCTGGACTGGGTGCACTTGTCCGCTTCCCCTCCCTCGCACTTCAGTCTGCACACTTGCATGACCTGTATGTACTAGGCTTAGCATGTTTGTCTGTCATGTCCTCCTTTACCTCCCCTCCCTGGCTGGCTGTTCCGGCATGCATGTGCCCCCCCGCCCCCTGCCCCCACCTCTCCCCTCACTTCTTGTCATTTATACTAGTAGAAGTGCCTCAGGCTCAGTGTGCTAGTTATGGCCGTTAGATCATTCAGAATCTTCAAGGCCTAAGAATGACAACGATTTATCTGTTCCCTTCCTGCCTTGAAGCGCTATGAAGCACTTAATATGTGTATGAGTGTTTTACAAATAAACAATTACAATTATTGTAGCTCTTGAATTGGGAGAAATGTGGCACCTAGCGCCATACAAAAAGACCACATTCATCCAAAGAAGGAGTTCTCAATTTCTGATCTAAGGCAAGGCGGCCTGCAGTCGGAGGGCCTCCGCGAGGCGCTTGGAAGCCCCGAAAGGTGTGCACT